>NC_057810.1:310303038-310501755 GCF_018294505.1 Triticum aestivum
GGACACATCCTCGAAGGGGGAAAACTGCTCCTACAGTGCCACGGGGGATGTAACCTCAAACAGGGCGTTGACCATCTCATTAGTGGTCGTGAGCGTATCTGGGGTCGGCTCGGTGGCTGCCTCCATCTTCTTGGAGCTCTCTGTCTCGTGGGGATAAGCCTCCCGCGTCTGCTCCAATATCGACAGATCTTTGCCTGGCTCTCCTTGGTCCATCATGAAACTGACGAATACTAGGAGACCACTGAAAGGAAAACACAATCGCAATGACAATGAAACAAAAAAGAGAGTGAGGATTGATTACTGCTTTGCCAAAGTTCTTGTTTTTTTCTCTGAACGAAAATATACCAACATCACGGATCTGCTTACCTTCCCTTCATTGGGAGAGAAGAACAGTGGCAGATGCGAGTGTTGCCTTTCTTGAAGACAGTGAGGGAGAAGGGGATTCAACGAAGAGTGAAATGATGGTTGCTTCGTCCATCAAACTTGGATTGCGGGGAGGTGGTGTTTTGTGATACCACGGCTCGTTACTGCCGCGCTACGACCGGGGTGACTCTTCGCCTGCATACTGCCTTCTAATTTGTTGGATGGCATTTGGGCCCACGCGCTGCATGGCCCGCATGTCGGTGAACAAAAGTATAACGATATTCAGTAGAGGGAGACGTTTCAATGACTTAGGAGGAGCCAGAAGCGGTATTGTATCCACTTTACTAGTAGTAATTTTTTTTCTGGATAGCTGTAGAGTGTCTCCACTGTACTAGTAGTAATTGTTTCTCTAGGCCCAAGACAAAACAACCCATCCACACTAGTAAATAGTAAAATGAATTCAAAAGCCCATATATTTACTGAAAGAGAGGCGCTACCGACACCCAGCACACCGCCCCCCAAAAAACCTGGGTGCTCTTCCTCCTCCTCGCTCCCACCCACCTCACGCCAGCTCGCTCCACTCGTACCCCCAAATTCCTTACCTCGCTCCTACAGAAAACCCCAACTCCCCTTCTTCCTCACTACTACAGAAAACCCCCAGCTCCCCTTCTTCTTCACTCGCACTACAACTAGGCTCGTCATTTGTTACTCTGCTCAAATCCGTGAGCGCCACGAGATGCCCTCGAGGAAAATGGAGTCGGATGACCCCAACGCCAAGAAGATGAGGCTCTCGCCAGCGGCGATGCCTGTTGTAGATCCCGCACCCGGCAGCACGGGGAGAAGCCGCGACCCCGCCCCCACCGGATCCCAGGAACCCGTAGAATCTCAGGTGGACCGCATCAACGATCTCCCGGACGCTGTTCTTGGGGAGATCATCTCACTTCCGCCCACCAAGGATTGCTACCGCACCCAAGTCCTCTCAATTTGGTGGCGCCCTCTATGGCGCGCCGTGCCCCTTAATCTCGACTGTCGTCAGCTATCTCTCTTCAATGATTTTGAAATCCCCAGAGCCATCATCTCCTCCCATCATGGCTCCGTTCAAAGCCTCTGCATCCCGTCATGCTACCTAAGCAGGCATACCATGCCCTGCATGCTGGACGCCTTGCTGAAATCCCCTGAATTCATAGAACTACAACTGCTTGAGTTCTACTATTCCCCTGGAAATCACATACCACATATCGAACGCCATGTACTTGTGCCCTCAGCACCGATGTCCATCTCGCGGTGTTCCTCCTCTCTCCACACCGTCACCTTTGTGCTGTGCTTCCTACCAGACAATCTGGTACTAAACCTTCGACTCCCATTTCTCAAGAAACTTTCACTTGTGCGGGTTTGTATATCGGAGGTCTCATTGCACAGCATCATCCACTCCAGTTGCCCTGCCCTGGAGTGCTTGGTGCTTGTTTTCACAGTTAGAATCGGTTGTCTCCAAATAAAGTCGCCTAACCTTGTAAGAATTGGAATTTCTTTTGACAGAAGGCAGCTCATCATCCAAGATGCCCCTTCACTTCGAAGGTTGATCCTTGATTCTAGTTATTCACCGTTGCAAATAACCGTCCTCTCTGCGCCTAAACTAGAGACCTTGGGTGTAATACATGATCTCTGTGCTCATTTCAATATGGTGTTTGGCTCCACAGTTCCTCGGGTACTTTATATTATAATCTACACTTGTAACCATAAGCTGCATTTTAATTTTCTGGGCATAAGTTATATATCATCTTGTAGTACACATTTTGTACTAATATTATGTTCTATGCTCAATGAAGAATTTCTCCATGGATGGCCTATCAATGGTGCTGGATTCTGTCAAGATCTTATATATCCAAATGAATAGTTTTGATCTGAACAAGATTATTGGCTTGCTGCAATGCTTTTCATGTCTAGAGAAGTTGTATATAAAGGTGATAATTTCACGCGCATTGGAAGCCCGCATATAGTGTACTAGAACTAACCGTTCAGCTGTTGCTCTTTCGACACTCTTTTTTTAGACCTTAACTATTTTCAATCTTCGTGTCTATTTAGGCAACAGGACGCGGTAAGAAAGTTATAACCAATCGGTGGATTCATAAGCATCGGGATTTTCTCACTTCTCATGAGATTCGATTGAAGACAATAACTCTAGAACGATATGTAGCCAACCGTGCAAACACTAGATTTGTCACATTCTTCCTGCTGAATGCGAGGTTACTATTGTCCATCAAGCTTAAGTTTATCAGCAGCATGGTTTTGACGGATGGGTATGTCGAAGAGCAAAAAAGGAGTTTCAGGTGGGCAAAAGAGCTTCTGAACGTGCTGGGCTTCTATTTACAACATATTGTGGTCATAATCCAGTAAATTTTACGACCCAGGATGTTCATTCTATGGACCTGACCGATCCATTGGACTGTGACTGCCAAAAATAGTGCTGGAGTTAGATGTTGTTGCCCTTTTCAACCTGGGTCTTTTTGTAAACCTGATGAACAATTAACCCTCGTGCTTTTGTACTGTTTCTAAGCTGGAGTTAGATGTTCTTGCCCTTTTCAACGGCTGTGACTGTCATATTTTCTTGGAAACAAGGAAAATGGCTTGCCATTCGTTTAATTTAGAGTGAAATATTGTAACGAATCCCAACAAGGGAAATAATATCACTCTCGCCGGCTGCTTGAGCTCATTGTGCATTGCAGAAGCCAAGTAATTAGCCCCCACCAGCACCCACAAACTTATTTTGAACTAGCACCTCAAATGGGCTATAAATTTTCATGGGAAAGGCTGCATGACCGTGACATATTTGGATTCTGACATTTGGGACCCGCGAGGAAATAGCCTATCCAAGGTGGTGTCAACTTACTAGCCAGTCAACAAATGATTCTGCCTACCAGCTGTTGGATTGACATCCAACATCTGTCGTGTATCTTTTATCTCTTGTCTTCTTCTTCCTCTAGCCGCCCAAACCAAACCACCCCGTCGGCTCCGCCTGCTCTCGCCTCCCATGGCTGGCTGCGCCTCCGCCGCCCTACTGTACGTACCCTCCAACGTTGGCCAGTCCCTCCCTCTATTCCCCCACACATCCTGTTATTCTCCGGCGACGTAAGCCCCAACACGCACCCGCACCCGAACCAGTCAATCCTCATATTCCCCTCCGCTTGCGACTGGACCGGCGCATCTTCCACTGCTCTTGTTCGTTCCATCCGAGGCCTCACCGTCGTCCTCCGCCTTGCGGCCTTGGTTCGCTCACCGTGTGCGGTGCGCCACCCTCTTATGTTGTCAATGTCGCCAACAACCGAGAGGAACAAGGAGATGACTGTACATGGAGAGGATGACAGTAGGACCCACCAGCGTCATGGTAGTACGCAAGCAAGTGCATCTATATTACAAGCCCAAAAATATGGTTCCTCCTAATGGTTGGACATCTGGGGCTCACGCCATTGTCAACGTAGTCAATAAACGAGAGAGTTACATTACGAGTGGCTGACACCAGGGACCAGGCAGGTCACGCATTTTTTTTGAGGAACAAGCAGTTGTTATTTATACTAGTTTTAGTGACGGATCTGGGTAACAACGAGGCTGCGTGGGGGCTGTGGCCCATCTAGCCTGAGTTTTATTTATGTTTACCACATCATGAGCCTACTTGTGTTTTTTTCTTGCTGGAAATGGCAAGCCCAGTTCTATTTTTTCTAAACAAATACCTAAACGAGGCCTACTTGCTTTATCGGCCCTGCTGGGCTGCAAATCTTTCAAGACGAGGAGAGTTTCATTCGGTTTGCTCAGAAATGGGCTGTACATTTTTAAAACACATCAAACCGGGAATTAGTTTCAATTTTTTTTCATTACAAGATTTTAAATTCCATTGATTTTTATGCATGGACAATTATTTGGATTTTATATTTATATAAATTATTTTTCAAAATAGTTTGAATGTGAATCGATATTTCGGGATCAAAAACAGTTGACCGCTCCGAAATATGCAAAATTTCGTATACTTTTTAACCGTGGCCACAATATGGGGGTGTAATGCTAAAAAAAGAAGATGGGCTCCAAAAAAGTTCTTAAGAATTAGCAAATGGGTTGTACATTATTAGAAATAATGGCAGATTGGCTGTATGATGTTTTCCACAGATTTGAGGCTGATTTGTGCGCCTACTACATGTTGACGCGTATGCTTTCCTAAAAAAGGTTGACACACACGCAACGCCCTGTCAACTCAGTCAACACACGAGAGTAGTGACTATTGGATGTCTATCCAACGGATGTCGTGCTTCTTCAATCTCTGCTCTTCCTACTCCAGCCGCTGAAACAAGCACCGGCGAGACTGCCTGCTCCCTCCTTCTGCGGACGGCTATGCTGCCGCGCAGGCCTCATGGTCCCACCATACTACCATCGCTGGCCTAGCCATCCCTCTACTCACCCGCACCTGCTGTTATTCTCTGGGGACGGCAGACGAACCAGTAAACCCTCATACTCCTCCGCGTGGGAAACAATTGCCGAGTATTCCCTGGCTCCATGTCGTTCCCTTCCTAGGCCTCGCCGTCGTCCACTGCCCTGGTGCTCTCGGCGCGGCCTGGTCAAAGTGGTCAATGAACGACATCCATCGGAAGTGGACTGTACGTGGAGAGGCTGACAGCTGGGTCCACGACCGCACGCAAGGAAATGCCTCCTTATTACACGCAAAATAATGATTCCTCCACCTGACAACTAGGACCCACGGGAAGGGCCTTTGTGTTTCGCAAATAAAATGTTCCCCCCGCTGACAGGTCGGACCCACCAACTATATCTTCACACGCAAGGAAGTGCCTCCTTATTACGCACCAAAAAAGAATACCCCCTCTTAGCTGGGACCCACCATAGTGGGTGGCTAACTTGTGGGCCTACTAAGTTGACGGAGACGGAGGGATTTGTCAACTTAGTCAATACTCCAGTAACCGTATGATGTCCATCCAACGGCCGTAGTGCTTCTTCAACCTCTCGTCTTCTTGCTCCAGCTGCCCAAAGCAGCGCCGGTCGTGCCGCAAGCTCCTGCCTCCCGTGGCCGGCTGTGCTACCGCGGAGGCCTCACCGCCCCCTACTATTCCCACCGCTGACCAGGCCCTGTGGCAACGGCAGCCTCACACCGCAGCCGAACTAGTGAACCCTCGTACTCCTCTCCGCATGGGCTTCCCCTGCCGCGTCTTCCCTGGCTCCACGACGTCCTCTTCCTAGGCCTCGCCGTCGTCCACTGCCCTGGTGCTCTCCACGCGGCATGGTCAACATGGTCAAGGAACGACTTCCATAGGAAGAGTACTGTACGTGGAGCGGCTGACAGCTGGGTCCACGACGGCCGCAAGGAAGTGCCTCCTTATTACGCACAAAATAATTATTCCTCCACCTGACAGCAGGGACCCACCGGACGGGCCACCGTATTTTGCGAAAAAATGTTTCCCCTAACTACTGGGACCCACCAGCTACATATTCGCACGCAAGGAAGTGCGTTCGAGCAAAAATAAAAATGATTCGCCCCCCGACTGCTGGGACCCACCAGCTACATCTTCGCACGCAAGGAAGTGCCTCACAGTCGGGACCCACCTGGTCGAAGCCTACGTAGCGTTGTCATTCTTGTCGCGAACGTGTATGTACATACTGGTCGATGTAGAGGCGCGCATGTGTCGTAGTAGAGGCACGTACGTAGCATGTACACGTACGTACAGCGGCCAGTGTGCAAGAAAGAAAATACGGCCATGTATATACATACGGGCGGGGTCTTGAATGCCTACTCGCGCATACGTACGGCCAGGGATCGTGTACATGGCTGGGTCGGAATGGAGAAACTATGTCATCGTCATGTTCATGGGGAGGCAACGGAATGCGTCGTGTTCATCAGAAGGCAACATAATGCGTCGTGTTCATCGAGAGGCAATGGAACGCGTGGGATCCAACCGGCTTGGACGGAATAGCCGATGGAAACGAGGCCTGGCATACCGCACAACGGAGGAAACGGACTTGTGTTCAAGCAGCCACGTTCGAAACGGGATCCTGTTCATCGGGAGGGGTCTGGCGTACCGCAAAACGGAGGAAACGGACTTGTGTTGGACCTCCTATGGTCAAAACGGGGTCTTGTTGATCGGGAGGGGTGTGGCGTACCGCAAAACGGATGAATCGGACTTGTGTTGGAGCGCTACGGTTGAAACGGGGGTCATGTTAATCGGGAGGGGTGTGGCGTACCACAAAACGGGACTCCATGGGATACCGTTCCTCTCCACTGTCGACCTCCTCCAGCCTCCACGGCAGCAACGCTCACTGTTCATCCAGAGGCAGCATCGATTGGCTTCAGTTAGCAGCAGTAGCAAAGGAATCGATCGATCGGGTTCAATTAACAGCCATCGATCGATCGCTCGGGTTCAGTAACGCGTAGCCTGCAGTGCAATCTCTCAGGTTCAGTTTGGCGATGCCTCGCTCGGGTTTAGTTAGAGCCCAACGCCTCGCACACACACACACACGCATACGTGTATGAGAAAAACGCGCATCGCTCGGCCCTCGACCACCCACCGTAACCGGGAACTCCCCGAAATTTTCCTCGCCCTCGCTTCTACCATGGTTTTTTCCATCATGGACGGCCCAAAGAATGTCTTGCAGCTGCATCTCCGGCCTGCCCAGGACGAAAAGCCCATTTTCTATCATGATTTTTTGTCATAGAAGTAGGAGCCCACCACATCTATGATGATACCGGGTTTTGTCACAATTATCGTCATAGAAGTCTCATAAGTATGGCAGACATTTTTTTGTTCGGCCCAAAATGTCACGGATGTGTCTTTTTTTGTAGTGAAGCCTATATATGGGCTTGGTCCGTCGTTTGATAGTGATTTTTTATGATATATGTATGAATTTAATGACTTGATCACTGTCGGTGTTCCGGCAACCCTATATATGGGTTTGGTCCATCGTTCGACAGTGATGCTACTGTTTTTGGGCATCAGGAATATTTTCAATCATGCGTACCTGTTTTGTATTTCTCATTTACTTTCTTTCCTATGCATCAAATTCAAATATTGAAATGTTTTTTTATTGTTGATTCTATCTCTCGTTGCAGACTGTGTACCTTGGGATCATCGCTTCCACCTTGGTATAATATCCAATCGTCCACTTTCATGTACTATTTTTAACTTCCTGTAATTTCATACGTATACTGACATGCATAATTTCCTTGCATATAGATGGAGGAAGCCATGGCACCATCTTCGTCTGAATCATGTAGAATGCCTCTATCACAGTTGGCCAAAAAACACCTTTTTGAACCTGATACTAGTGAGATAGCCAATCTAGTGATTATGAAGTTAGGCGTACCACACGGCCATCCTGAGCTTGGACCACGTGGATGGATGGCAGGGCCATCTTTCTCAGCTCTTTTTTATCAACCTCCCGCACCTGGGCCCAGACTTGATGAAGCTTCAACCCTTGGGACACATATGATATCCAAAGGTTTAGGCTGGGAGAATCACGAGGTTGAATATGCCCCAATGCCTCTTGGATATATTGAATGGGGTACTAATGTATTGAAGAAAGATCATACGCACTTCAATGGGAGTGAAGAAGGTGTGAATTACGTCTATAGAGCCGTTTATTGCTCTTTAGGCGACTATTCTGTCTCCCCTCCTTTTTAAGGTCTTTATTGGAGAAATGGGATCCCAACACCAACACGTTTTTGTTCTCGTGTGGCGAGCATACAATCACACTTCTTGATATGCATGAGCTAGCGGAGTTGCCCCTTGATTGTGAACCTTATGAAGAATATGTTCCCCTAGCTGATGAGTTGGATCCTTCGACTCATTTGTACCCCAACTTCCTGCCTTGGCTCCTATAAACTTGGACCAAGCTTGTTGTGGGTGGCAAAGTAGGTTTCAAGGAATGGTGTGTCTTCTTTCACAATAGTGAAGTAGACTCATTTGCTACCAAGAGCTTAGAAGACCAGCGCATGTATAGTGCAGCCTTTCTTGCCATATGGCTTTGCCACTATGTCGTTGTTGGTGGTGGGCCATATATTCGCCCAGGGGTATTAGTGATGGCGGCATGTGTTATGGAATTGTCACGACAGATGTCCTAGCAAAAGGACTTAGGTCTGGAGCCATCGCAATGTAGTTAGCTTGAAGGGTTAAACGGGAACAAAGACACAAAAGGTTTACCCATGTTCAGCCCCTCTCAATGAGGTAAAAGCCTACTCCCGCTTCTGGTAGTATTGTTTGAGTTTCGATTACAATGGAGCAAATATGCTTGACCAAGTTCTTGATTGATCGTTTCTTGAGTTAACCCAACGTCGAGTCTCACCTTTATATACACAGGGTGAGACCCGGAAGCTTAAAGAGTCCTGGCCGGCTCGCACAACGTAACCGGCTCGGTTTCTAACTAATCATGCCTTACAGGGCAAGTCATCATACGACAGTTCATAGGCCCTGGTCTTGAGCTTTCACCTGGCCTGCCTCCATGAGCCATCATCTTCACACTTCTCCTTGGGCCTCCTTGGACCTTCTTCATATTAAACCGCCAATGGTGTAACCCGGCCCCTCCTAGGCGGGTCACAACTCGGAGTTATATCCCCAATATTAGGCCCCAGGTTGATTTGAACTTGTTCATGTCAATCTTCACTATTTAACTTAATAGAGTATGCATCAGTGTCGAATTTTATGCAGACCACTATAACGTGCCATGACGTCATAAAAAGAATCATTGTAACCCGCCATGATCTCACATGCATTAATTCTGCACAGGACCCAGTATATCTCAACAGATCTTTATCTTTAATGGGCTTCCTGAAAATTGAGGCGCCCACATTGTTAACATAATCATTTCGTGTCCTTGCTCTCCGTGCATGTCATCTTATCACCACCTTATATATAGGGATAGGGGCCCCTCTTTTTCACTTTTACCCCTGCCTCTATCTCTTCTTCTTCCTCCTCGCGCGACCGATGCCATCGGAGCTCTGCCGCCCCAGTCAACAACATCGTCTTGGCCACTGCATCAACCTGGTTCTGACCAGAAAAACTGCAGCGCCCCTCCGCTGTCCATCAGCATCACCAGGTACCCATCTCCCTTTGCTTCCAATCTGCATTAGGGTTCCCTTGTTTCTTCGGTGTTCATCGATGTTCATTGTACTTGCCTGTAGTTCATCTATCATATTGCTTAGTTGAGCCCAAATGCGATGCTGAAGTCATCCTTTGATTACATTAGTATCTGCTATCAATTTTGGATCCACTCTCTTCTATTGAGATTCACTCCCCAATGCAGTAGTTTGTCCTCCATGTTTAGCTTTACCAATTTCCGTCTATTTTTCGAACAGCCATAGATCCAAAATTATAAGCAGAACCTGTGAAACTTGTTTGTCTAGCACTTCGTGAAATTTCACTCAAATCCAGATCTGTAGATACCTGCTTAATCACTATTGTATGGGCAGCTCAAATGATACTTTGTAACTCGCCAAAAGCCAGCCGGCTTACTTATGAAATTTTAAACTGCCAGTATTTATCCAATGTCGATATTACCCGACCGTGCCTTGTCGATTTAACCATGCCATTTATTTTCTTCTTACATAGCAATCAATCTTTGTACATAACCAATTTTGCATAATAAACTTACTTTCTTTAACCATTGGGCGGCTTATCATCATGAATTTGACCCGCCAATATTTCCTTCTTTGGCTTTACGTCATAAAAAATGACTAAGACTGTCACCTCGTGCAATTGGGTCACTTCCACTATTACGGAGCAACCTCTTAATGAATCTGTTCAAGTGGGTGTCCTAGCAGCTAAAGATGTCATCCACTAGCGAGTTCCGGGGACATAAGTTAGACCTCAGCCAAAGAAAGGTGAAGTCATAGTCTTTGCTGACCATATGATCTGTGGTTTCTCACCGCCCCAGTCAAAATTCTTTCGCAATGTATTGAACTTATTTCAAGTTCACCCCAAGACAATGGACCCAACTCCATTTCCAACATCTGCAACCTTCATGTCTTTTGTGAAGTATACCTTCAAGAAGAGCCTAGCGTTGACCTTTTCAGAGAGTACTATTATTTGAACCGCCAGACTGAGTTTACAGACGGACCCAGCTTAGAACTTGGTGGAATCTCAATTCAAAGACGAAGAGATGTTATCTTCCCTGCAGCCGCACTTCCAAGTCACCCAAAAGACTGGAATCAGACATGGTTTTATTGCCAAGACACATCTCCATCTGGCAAAAATCCTCTGCCGGGTTTCCGTGACTGCCGGCTTAACCCAAAACATCTACTCTTGGACCAGATCAGCACTACTGAACGGGCTAAGTATATGCCCGCCTTTTCGAATGTAAGAGCCTTGCTGGCTAACGGATTAACCGAAGTTGATTTGGCCCGATGCTGGGACGCTTGGCGGATCATACCTTTGAGCCACTGGCCCGGCTTTATGTGTGAATACACTTGCGATGTCAAAGATCCCCAGCATCACTATCAAGTGCGTCTCGAAGATAAAGAGATCAATGAGATGACTAAAATGCTGCTCAGGAAAACAATAGAAAGTTGTAGCAAGACGGGGTTGAATCCCTTCTGCGCTCTTAACACGGCTCCAGATGTAAGTGTTTCAAGCCAAATTACATTATTCATTATTCGCATAAACCGCACACTCCTTATCATCACTTGCTTTCCTCAGGCTGACTGTTCTTTCTGGAGCAAGAAACTGCAAGATAAGCCGACCAAAAAGGACAGGGCAAAGACCAAGGCTCCAAAGAAAACCAAGAAGAAAGCAGGTGCAACAGAACTATTTTACCTAGATGATGAGTTAGGTAGAACTCGATTCTCTTGGTTCCTTTTTATGCGTCTTATTGATGCTGACTCCTCTCAGGATGACGCAGAGACCAGCCAGGCAGATGTTGAATAGGTAACTATTATTTCCTCCGACTCAAAGCCTTTGCCAAGACAAAAAGTTCGACAAGTGACCCAGAAAGTAAGGTTTTCTCACCCTTTAGCTTACTTGGCTCTAAACTTTATTTGGAGAAATAACAGCACGAAGCCCGACGCGCAACCTAGAACAACGGAGGTGGAGACCTTTCTGCCGGCTTACCCAACACGCCGGTCCCTCGCAAACGCCGAAAAGAGGTGCCTCAGAGTTCAATCCTCTCCTTTCCAAAGGCGGATCATATCCGTCAACCACTTAATCCTTCCGACTCAAATTATCAGGGAACTTCTCATTCATCCTTTGGCGACTCTACTGGGACTCAGATGCCCCCATTCAAGATTGCCCCTGGGTAAGAACATTTGATTTCTTTGTTTTAAACTTTTAAACTGATATATTCACATCCTCATATGTCTTATTTTCAGTGGTATAGCCAAGACAAGCAAGAATTTGAAGATAGGCAAGCTGACCGAAGATCCTAAGGTCAATGAGCCGGAGAAACAGATGCCAGCATCGGAAGCTTCAAATCAGAACCCCGAAGACACTGCTAGTGACTCGCCACCAGAAACTCATGACACCCCCGTGGATCCAATGGGTGTTGACCCGTCAAGTGCTAAGCCGCCAAGCCCTACCAAGCCTGCCGAAGAAGATACCGAGGATGTCTTGATCACTGGCACTGGTTATGCAGAACCGGGGAATCCCACTGTTTTGGCTAAGCATTATGCCAAATAGGAACTTCTTGCCTCTGAAAAGAGCAAAACCAAATTTGACATTGTGAGCTACTCAAACTTGGGTGTCATTGAATTATACTCTGGTTATCTGAGTCATCTGCATACTGGTCGTGACCTGGAGGCTGACTTAGTTAAAAGAATGCGACAAAAATATGAGGTATGAATACATTCTTCACCTGCATATATATATATATATATATATATATATATATATATATATATATATATATATATATATATATATAGCCCCCAAGTCTTATCCATAGGAAAGAATATGTTGAGTATAGTTTAAGACTTATCAATATGCCATTGCAAATTTCTAGTCATAGCCCTTCTGGGCCGGCTTATCTAACAAAGATGAGCCAGATCACCTTTATTACCGTGCAACAATAAATTCACTTCGTTGCCCTCATAGGACAACTTTTTTGATAAAGATGAACCGGCTCTTCAGTAACAAAATTTGAAAAGAACTTCCTGATACATTAGCCCCCAAGTGCCAAGTGCTTTTCTTGCAATGTGCTTGGGACTTATATGTAAATTGTGTCCTGAAAAATATGTCTATAACCTTTTGATTCTTACTTGCAGGATGCCTTATGCTTGATTGAGTCCCAATTGGTGGATGTGAAGAACGGACTTGAACACCAAGAAGCTGAAACATGCAAAGTTAACTCCAAGTTTAAGTTTGGCCTCGATGAGAATGAGAAACTCAGAGCCGGATTTTCCATGGAGAGAGACGCCTAGGAGGAGGAAAAGGCCGCTTTACTACAAAGGGCAGAAGCTACTGAATCTTCCTTGAAGGAGACCACTGAAGAGCTGACCGGCTTAAAACGCCATATTTCACTGATGACATCTGCTATCTTTGGTAGCAATTCATAATGTTTTAATCTTTCCCAATTTTTAATTTTATTTCCCTTGGCGACTCATCTGCATGTTTACAAAATAGGCCCCAGGAGCTCCAATCTTGGCCATGCCATGCTGCTGAAGCTCAAATCCGTGTACAATCTGGTGGAACAATTATACACTGGCACACAATGGACTCTTGTGGCTATCTCCAATGGTAAACAACCCTCGACCCTCCTCGGGGAGGTGCTAGATAAGCTATCTATAATGCCCCAAAAACTCAAAGAGATGAAGCGATCAGCCGCCATGCCGGCGCCATTACAGCCCTTACCCAAGCGAAAGTGTGGCAAGCAAAACTTGACCTGGAGGAGATGTCCACTGGTTGTCCTAGCCTCAAAGAAGATGGGTCTCCTTTTGATCAGATAGACTTTGCAAAGTGCGTAAAGGAGATGCGTCCCTGGCATGCAAGCTGGCCGAGGAAAATAATTTATCCAGATATCAGTCGGCTTACACCATGGAGAATGCCAAAGTGAAAGCGCCCGCTTATGACATTGTGGATGTCACCCCTCCAACGGGCAAGCATACCTTTGCTCCTAACATTGATCTGTCCCCAATTATAAATGATGAAGTTCTATTCGAAGCCTTAACCGGCATCGACTGGACATCTCCTGACCTCCAGATCGACAAGAGGAAGAGCCGGAGCAGGATGACACAGAGTCATCAAACCGCCGTGATGAAGGCCATTGATACCAGGCGGCTCTTAAACCTGGGCGCAAGCATAATGTGGTGAAAAACACTTAACTCCCATTTTGCAGGTCCACTGTGGCCTTGTAATACTCTAGGTTTGCAAACAATGATCTGTCATGCCATCATGCATATTTAGCCATTTAACTGTTAAACCACCAATATAATCGTTTTATGATTCGATGTTGTTCCTTTTCATAAAATCATCGTCCATGTGCGGCAGATCAAAGTTTTCATACTTTCTGCACACAAGGTAAATAGTATATGCACTGGCAGTTTAAGCCAAGGCGGATAACATATCCTAATATATTAGTCTTTGAAATATTGTATAGAAAGACTAGAATAAAAGCCATCTAAGTCAAAAACCAGGGTGGTTTACCAAACCCCGAATATTCATATCATTATGGAAAATCATATATGTAGATTGATATCATAGTAACTACTTTGATAATGATAAGCCATAAACATGAAATATCGTGATGTTAATTGCTCAAGGCAAATATCCTGGCGGCTGATAGTCTGCTATCAGGGTGGGTTATGAAACCCAAAGATGCTCAAATATGAGACGGTTAGGGCTCCTGGCCCAAATTGTGAAAACCATAAGGTAATAGAAAAGGGTGATATAAATCCAGGATATTCGGTAAAAACAGAAACCCAGAAAATTGAGGCTTTCATAGGCCGCCAAGCCAAAATCCCAAACTCGAGTCTTACTTCAATGAAACTAGCATGATAGCCACTAGTTCATCCTTGCTTTCCGTAAGCCGACTCTCACATGACCCAATCGATGTTTTAACCTAGATAAGTTCAGGGTCCATATGGATTGACTTATCGAGAGTACACGGGGTTCGAAGTAACATCTTGCAAGCAGGCAGGTTTAACCAAGTTTCAATGAAGGCGACTTAATAGCCTTGGTTTATCCTCGCTATCCGTAAGCCGGCCCTCACATGACAAACCGTCATTTTAACCTTAATGAGTT
Organism: Triticum aestivum; assembly: GCF_018294505.1. Taxonomy (NCBI): domain Eukaryota; kingdom Viridiplantae; phylum Streptophyta; class Magnoliopsida; order Poales; family Poaceae; genus Triticum; species Triticum aestivum. Next base: position 310,317,615 of record NC_057810.1, read on the forward strand.
GAGGGTCTTATTTAAAAGATTGACTGTTAAGAGTACGGTAGGTCATTCAGGACTACCTGGTGGAGAAGCATCTTGCATACAGGCAGGATAATTGGGAATTCGGTGTTTTATGCCTGGTCAAGAGGGTATGAAAGCTAAACCCGTTGGGTTGGAAGGCCCCAACTAACCTTATGAACAAATAATAAAGACTCAAATGCTTTTGAAATGAAACAACAGAGGACCTGAATTATCAGGGTGTGCCGAGTTTATTAAATTGATCATAATATATACATTGATAGATGTATGTACAAATACACGAGTCGATGACCTATGTGTAATAAGGCCGATGATGAGCAATGTTCCAAGGCCGGTGGGTCTCCTCCACCGATGTACATGAATCCTTGTGTTCTCGAATATCAATGAGGAAGTATGACCCGTTGTTGAGGTTTTCGCTGACCACAAAAGGTCCTTCCCAAGGTGGGGATAGTTTGTGCATATCTATTTGATATTGGATTAACCGGAGCACTAAATCACCTTCTTAAAAGGTCCGGCTCTTGACCCTGCGGCTATGATAGCGACGCAGATCTTGCTAGTATATCGCTGAATGAGCCGCCGCAGTGTCACGCTCCTCATCCAACGCATCAAGTGTATCTTGACGTGCTACCTCATTAGCAGCCTCAACATAAGCCGCCACACGAGGCAAATCATGACGGATATCACTGGGGAGAACTGCCTCTGTCCCATAGACAATAAAAAGGGTGTGTAACCCGTTGATCTGTTGGGGGTGGTGTTGATACTCCAAAGTACTGTGGGTAATTCCTCAACCCAACAACCCGGTGTCCTCTGCAAAGGGACCATAAGCCAGGGTTTTATACCTCTCAGGATTTCTTGATTTGCTCTCTCGGCTTGACCATTAGACTATGGATGAGCCACCGAAGAAACATCAAGATGAATACGCTCTTTTCGAAAAAACTCTCTTATAGCACATTTAGATTGATTCGTACCATTGTCGGTTATGATACTATGAGGAAAACCGAAACGGAAGATTACTTTCTTTATGAATTGAACCGCCGTTGCTGCATCACACTTGTTGATCGGCTCTCCCACAGCCCACTTGGTAAACTTGTCAACCGCCACAAAGATGTGGGTCTTTTTGTCTTTAGACTTTTAAAAGGCCTAATCATATCAAGCCAACAGACTGCAAATGGCCAAGTAATTGGAATCATCCTCAATTCTTGAGCTGACACATGAACTCATCGAGAAAATTTCTGACAGCCATCACACTTACTAACCAGGTCCTCTGCATTAGCATGAGCCATCAACCAATAAAATCCATGTCGGAAGGCTTTAGCCACCGGATATTTAGAGCCGGCATGATGACCACAATCACCTTCATGGATTTCCCTTAGAATCTTAGGGCCCTCTTTAGGAGAAACACAACACTGGAACATGCCTGTGACACTGCATCGGTGTAACTCACCGTTGATAATGGTCATAGACTTAGACCACCGGGTTATCTGCCAGGCCTTAGTATCATCCTCAGGTAAGTCGCCATGGGTCCTATAAGCCAAATAGGGAACTGTCCAATCGGGGATTGCATGAAGAGCCGCCACCAACTGTGCCTCCGTGTCAGGAATAGCAAGATCCTCCTCGGATGGCAATTTAACTGAAGGATTATTCAATATATCAAGAAAAACTTTAGGGGGTACCGATTTACACTGCGACCCAAGCTAGCTCAAAGTATCAGCCCCCTCGTTCTTCCTTCGATACAGATGCTCCATCAGATAACCTTTGAAGTGACCAGCCACATTATCAATTGCCCGGCGATAAGCTGCCATGAGCGGGTCTTTGGAATTCCAAGTGCCAGAGACCTGTTGAGCCACCAAATCTGAGTGACCGAAGCACCTGACTCGGCTTAAATTCATCTCCTTAGCCATCCAAAGACCATGGAGTAGAGCCTCATATTCAGCAGCATTATTAGTGCAGGGAACATCAACCTTAAAACATAACAAAACTTATCACCTCGTGGGGAAGTCAAAATAACTCCAGCCCCCGAGCCTTCCAATTGCCTAGAGCCGTCAAAGTGAATAGTCTAGTATGTGTTGTTAGGTCTCTCCTCCGGTGTCTGTGATACGTCTCCAACGTATCTGTAATTTTTGATTGTTCCATGCTATTATATTATCTTTTTTGGATGTTTAATAGGCATTAATATGCTACTTTATATTATTTTTGGGACTAATCTATCAACCGTGGGCCCAGTGCCAGTTTCTGTTTTTTTTGCCTATTTTAGAGTTTTACAGAAAAGGAATACCAAACAGAGTCCAAACGGAATGAAACCTTCGCGATGATCTTTCTTGGACCGAAATCAAACGAGAAGACTTGGACATGAAGTCGGGGACGCAACAAGGAATCCACGAGGCAGGAGGGCGCGCCCAGGGGGTAGGGCGCGCCCCCACCCTCATGGGCCCCTCGTAGCTCCCCTGACCTAGTTACTTCGCCTATATATACTCTTATACCCCGAAAACATTCAGGGGAGCCATGAAACCACTTTTCCACCGCCGCAACCTTCTATACCTGTGAGATCCCATCTAGGGGCCTTTTCCGGCATCCTTCCGGAGGGGAATTCGATCATGGAGGGCTTCTACATCAACACCATTACCTCTCCGATGAAGCATGAGTAGTTTACCATAGACCTTCGGGTCCATAGTTATTAGCTAGATGGCTTCTTCTCTCTCTTTGATTCTCAATACCATGTTCTCCTCGATGTTCTTGGAGATCTATTCGATGTAATATTCTTTTGTGGTGTGTTTGCCGAGATCCGATGCATTGTGGATTTATGATAAAGATTATCTATGAATATTATTTGGTTCTTCTCTGAATTCTTATATGCATGGTTTGATGTCTTTGCAAGTCTCTTCGAATTATAGGTTTAGTTTGCCCTACTAGATTGATCTTTCTTGCAACGCCAGAAGTGCTTAGCTTTGGGTTCAATCTCGCGGTGTCCTTTCCCAGTAACAGTAGGGGCAGCAAGGCACGTATTGTATTGTTGCCATCGAGGATAAAAAGATGGGGTTTTCATGATATTGCGTGAGTTAATTCCTCTACATCATGTCATCTTTCTTAAGGCGTTACTCCGTTCTTTATGAATTTAATACTCTAGATGCATGCTGGTTAGCGGTCGATGAGTGGAGTAATAGTAGTAGATGCAGGCAGGAGTCGGTCTAATTGAAACAGACGTGATGCCTATGTTCATGATCAATGCCTTAGATGTCATCATAACTATGCGATTTTCTATCAATTGGTTAGAAGTAATTTGTTCACCCACCATAATATATGCTATCTTGAGAGAAGACACTAGTGAAACTTATGGCCCCCGAGTCTCTTTTCCATATTATTAAATCTCGTTTACATCTTGCTAGTTTCTGATATACTATTTTGCAATCTTTACTTTCCAATCTATAAACCAAAAATACCAAAAATATTTACTTTACCATTTATCTATCTCTATTAGATCTCACCTTTGCAAGTGACTGTGAAGGGATTGACAACCCCTTTATCACGTTGGGTGCAAATTGTTGATTATTTGTGCAGTTATTCACTGACTTGTGCGTTGTCTCCTACTGGATTGATACCTTGGTTCTCAAAACTGAGGGAAAAGCAACGCAAGCTCAAGAGGTAGCAAGAAGGATTTCTGGCGCCGTTGCCGGGGAGATCTACGTCAAGTCAAGCCATACCACGTACCCATCATAAACTCTTCTCCCTTGCATTACTTTATTCACCATTCACCTCTCATTTTCCTCTCCCCCACTTCTGAAACAATTTTTGAAAACCATTGCCTTTTCTTCGCCCCTCTTCCATTCTCCTCTTTTCTCTTGCTTCTTGTGTGTTCATGTGTTAGATCGCTTGATTTGCCTTCTTGGCTAGTCCTCCTATCATTGCCAGTACTCCCGACAATGAAGTTTTCAATTTTAAACAAAAGGGGGGGGGGGAGGAGAAAATCTAAAAGATGATTGGTATAGAATTTGCAATGCTCAAAATAGATCCACTAGAAAGCAATCTACTTCCGTTATTTTCCGCAATTTTTTATGTAGGCATTTCTCCTTGCAATAGATATGTTCTTGACACCATTACTGGAGGGAATGTCTTGGGAAGCCATACTTCTGATTCTTATAATGCCATGATAGGTTTGTTAGGCCCACCACCTCTTTTGGTCAATGGAACTATTTTAACCTTGGAACATGTGATGCAAAGACTTGATATTATTGAGAATAAAATTGCTACTATAGACTTAATCGAAAATTCGGATAAAAAGATTCATAATAAAATTACTCAATATGGATCTAAGGTAGGAGTTAGGCTAAAGAATCTTAGAGAAAAGGAACCCATAGCTAATGAAAAGATAGATCAAGATTCTACTAGAATTGATAAACTCGAAGATATTATTACCAACTTGGGTTCCGCTTTTTCTGCTATTAAAATACCTCAAATCTTCCTCCTGGCAAAGTTGCCAAGTTTATCTATGTTCCTAAGAATAAGGGTGAATCTTCTAGTAAGGAAAATGAAGGTCTCAAATCAATAAGTGTTCACCCCAACCTTTTTGATATTATTAAGGAACCTTTTGCTACGAATGAAATTCTCGATTTCTTGCCTAGGAATTTTATTATTGATAAACCCAAAGAACCTCCTAAATATTATACTTGTTCAATTGAAGACTTGCATACCAAAGATGGCAATACCTAGATCTATTCGTGTTTTTATGCCTAGCTAGGGGCGTTAAACGATAGCGCTTGTTGGGAGGCAACCCAATTTTATTTTTGTTCTATACTTTTTGATCCTGTTTAGTAATAAATAATCTATCTAGCCTCTGGTTAGATGTGGTTTTGAGTTTTAGTTAGTGTTTGTGCCAAGTAGAACCTTTGGGAAGACTTGGGTGAAAGTTAATTTGATCTTGCTGAAAAACAGAAATTTTTACGCTCACGAGATTAGTTGTCATTTTTAACAGAAGAGTGATTTTAAGTTGATTATTTTTGCATAATATTAATAGAAAAATTCCTCACGGCCACCAATGTTTCTCAGAATTTTTGGAGTTACAGAAGTATTCGAGAGTTACAGATTACTACAGACTGTTCTGTTTTCGACAGATTATGTTTTTCGCGTGTTGTTTCCTTATTTTGATGAATCTATGAGTAGTATCGGGGGTATGAACCATGGAGAAATTGGAATACAATATATATTACACCAATATAAATAAATAATGAGTTCACAACAGTACCTTAAAGTGGTGATTTATTTTCTTATACTAACGCAGCTCATGAGATTTTCTGTTGAGTTTTGGGTTGTGAAGTTTTCAAGTTTTGGGTAAGGATTTGATAGACTATGGAATACGGAGTGGCAAGATCCTAAGCTTGGGGATGACCAAGACACCCCAAGGTAAAATCCAAGGATAACCAAAAGCCTACGCTTGGGGATTCCGCGGAAGGCATCCCCTCTTTCGTCTTCATCTATCGGTAACTTTACTTGAGGCTATATTTTTATGCACAACATGATACGTGTTTTGCTTGGAGCATCTTGTATGATTTGAGTCCTTGATTTTTATTTTACCACCATCATCCTTGCTGTACAGACCTTTTTGTAGAGACACGCATGAATCGTGATTTATTAGAATACTCTATGTGCTTCACTTATATTTTTTGACCTAGGCAATATTGCTCTAGTACTTCACTTATATTTTTTTAGAGAACAACGGTGGCTTCATTTTATAGAAATTTTTGAACTCTCATGCTTCACTTATATTATTTTGAGAGTCTTTTAGAACGGCATGGTAATTTGCTTTGGTTATAAAACTAGTCCTAATATGATGGGCATCCAAGATGGGTATAATAAAAACTTTCATATGAAGTGCATTGAATACTATGAGAAGTTTGATTCTTTATGAATGTTTTGAGATATGAAGATGGTGATATTAGAGTCATGCTAGTAGAGTAGTTGTGAATTTGAGAGATACTTTTGTTAAAATTTGTGATTCCCGTAGCATGCACGTATGATGAACCGTTATATGATGAAGCTGGAGCATGATTTATTTATTGATTGTCTTCCTTATGAGTGGCGGTCGGAGGCGAGCGATGGTCTTTTCCTACCTATCTATCCCCCTAGGAGCATGAACGTAGTACTTCGTTTCGATAACTAATATATTTTGGCAATAAGTACATGAGTTCTTTATGACTAATGTTGACTCCATGGATTATACGCACTATCACCCTTCCACCATTGCTAGCATCCCTTGTGTCGAGCAATTTTCACCGATACCATATACCTTCCTCAAAACAGCGACCATACCTACCTATTATGACATTTCCATAGCCATTCCGAGATATATTGCAATGCACCTTTCCACCGTTTCGTTTATTATGACACGCCCATCATTGTCATATTTCTTTGCATGATCATGTAGTTGACATCGTATTTGTGGCAAAGCCACCGTTCATAATTTTTTCATACATGTCACTCTTGATTCATTGCACATCCCGGTACACCACCGGAGGTATTAACATAGAGTCATATTTTGTTCGAAGTATTGAGTTGTAATTCTTGAGTTGTAAGTAATAAAATTGTGATGATCTTTATTATTAGATCATTGTCCCATGTGAGGAAAGGATGATGGAGACTATGATTCCCCCACAAGTCAGGATGAGACTCCGGACGAAAAAAAGAGGCCATAAAAAAGAGAAGGCCCAAATAAAAAAATATAGCCAAAAAATTAGAGAAAAAGAGAGAAGGGACAATGTTACTATCCTTTTTCCACACTTGTCCTTCAAAGTATCACCATGATCTTCATGATAGAGAGTCTCCTATGTTGTCACTTTCATATACTAGTGGGAATTTTCATTATAGAACTTGGCTTGTATATTCCAATGATGGGCTTCCTCAAAGTGCCCTAGGTCTCCATGAGCAAGCAAGTTGGATGCATGCTACCTCTTGAGCACTGCGTTGGATTTCCCCGAAGAGGAGAGGATGATGTAGAAAAGTAGCGTAAATATTTCCCTTAGTTTTTGAGAACCAAGGTATCAATCCAGTAGGAGACCACACACAAGTCCCTCGTACCTACACAAAATGATAGCTACTCGCAACCAACGCGATTAGGGGTTGTCAATCCCTTCATGGCCACTTACGAGAGTGAGATCTGATAGAGATGATAAATAATATTTTTGGTGTTTTTGAAAGATAGATGCAAAGTAAAAAGTAAAAGGCAAAGTAAAAACAAAGCAAGTAATAAAACGATAGAGATTGATATGATGAGAATAGACCCGGGGGCCATAGGTTTCACTAGTGGCTTCTCTCAAGAGCATAGATATTCTACGGTGGGTGAACAAATTACTGTTGAGCAATTGACAGAACTGAGCACAGTTATGAGTATATCTAGGTATGATCATGTATATAGGCATGACGTCCGAGACAAGTAGATCGAAACGATTCTGCATCTACTACTATTACTCCACTCATCGACAGCTATCCAGCATGCATCTAGAGTATTAAGTTAAAAACAGAGTAACGCCTTAAGCAAGATGATTTGCAAAGATAACTCAATCATACATTAAAGAATTCAGAGAATATTCAAATATTGTTCATAGATAAACTGGATCATAAACCCACAATTCATCGGTCTCAACAAACACACTGCAAAAAGAAGATTACATCGAATAGATCTCCATGAGAGAGGGGGAGAACATTGTATTGAGATCCAAAAAAAGAGAAGAAGCCATCTAGCTACTAGCTATGGACCCGAAGGTCCGAAGTAAACTACTCACACTTCATTGGAGGGGCTATGGTGTTGATGTAGAAGCCCTCCGTGGTGGATGCCCCTCCGGCGGAGCTCCGGAACAGGCCCCAAGATGGGATCTCGTGGATACATAAGGTTGCGGCGGTGGAATTAGGTTTTTGGCTCTTGTTCTGATCGTTTGGGGATACGTAGGTATATATAGGAGGAAGGAGTACGTCGGTGGAGCAACAGGGGCGCCACGAGGCAGGGGGGCGTGTCCTAGGGGGGGCGTGCCCACCACCCTCGTGACCGCCTCTGTTATGTCTTGGAGTAGGGTCCAAGTCTCCTAGATCACGTTCGGTGATAAAATCACGTTCCCGAAGGTTTCATTCCTTTTGGACTCCGTTTGATATTCCGTTTCTTCGAAACACTGAAATAGGCAAAAAACAGCAATTCTGGGCTGGGCCTCCGGTTAATAGGTTAGTCCCAAAAATAATATAAAAGTGGAAAATAAAGCCCAATATAGTCCAAAACAGTAGATAAAGTAGCATGGAGCAATCAAAAATTATAGATACGTTGGAGACGTATCTGGCATCCCCAAGCTTATTTCCTGCTCGTCCTCGAGTAGGCAAATGACAAAAAAGAATTTCTGATGCGGAGTGATACTTTGGCATAATTTCAATGTAAATCTTCTTAATTGTGATATGAATATTCAGATCCGAAAGATTCAAGACAAAAGTTCATATTGATATAAAAATAATAATACTTTAAGCATACTAACTAAGCAATTATGTCTTCTCAAAATAACATGGCCAAAGAAATTTATCCCTACAAAATCATATAGTCTGGCTATGCTCCATCTTCCTCACACAAAAAATTTAAATCATGCACAACCCCGATGACAAGCCAAGCAATTGTTTCATACTTATGACATTCTCAAAACTTTTTCAATCTTCACGCAATACATGAGCGTGACCCATGGATATAGCACTATATGTGGAATGGAAGGGTGGTTGTGGAGAAGACAAAAAGAGGGAAGATAGTCTCACATCAACTAGGCGTATCAACGGGCTATGGAGATGCCCATCAATAGATATCAATGTGAGTGAGTAGGGATTGCCATGCAACGGATGCACTAAAGCTATAAGTATATGAAAGCTCTACAAAATAAACTAAGTGGGTGTGCATCCAACTCGCTTGCTCATGAAGACCTAGGGCATTTTGAGGAAGCCCATCATTGGAATATACAAGCCAAGTTCTATAATGAAAAATTCCCACTAGTATATGAAAGTGACAAAATGAGAGACTATCTATCATGACGATCTTGGTGCTACTTTGAAGCACAAGTGTGGTAAAAGGATAGTAACATTTTCCCTTCTCCATTTTTCTCTCATTTTTTTATTTGGGCCTTTCTCTCTTTTTTTTGGCCTCTTTTTTTTCGTCCGGAGTCTCATCCCGACTTGTGGGGGAATCATGGTCTCCATCATCCTTTCCTCACTTGGGACAATGCTCTAATAATGATGATCATCACACTTATATTTTTCTTACAACTCAACAATTACAACTCGATACTTAGAACAAAGTATGACTCTATATGAATGCCTCCGGCGGTGTACCGGGATATGCAATGAATCATGAGTGACATGTATTAAAGAATTATGAACGGTGGCTTTGCCACAAATACGATGTCAACTACACGATCATGCTAGCAATATGACAATGATGGAGCATGTCATAATGAACGGAACGGTGGAAGGTTGCATGGCAATATATCTCGGAATGGCTATGGAAATGCCATGATAGGTAGGTATGGTGGCTGTTTTGAGGAAGGTATATGGTGGGTGTATGATACCGGCGAAAAGTGTGCGGTATTAGAGAGGCTAGCAATGGTGGAAGGATAGAAAAATGCGTATAATCCATGGACTCAACATTAGTCATAAAGAACTCATATACTTATTGCAAAAATCTAGAAGTTATCAAAGCAAAGTATTATGCGCATGCTCCTAGGGGGATAGATTGGTAGGAAAAGACCATCGCTCGTCCCCAACCGCCACTCATAAGGAAGACAATCAATAAATAAATCATGCTCCGAGTTTGTCACATAACGGTTCAACATACGTGCATGCTATGGGAATCACAAACTTCAACACAAGTATTCTTTAAATTCACAACTACTCAACTAGCATGACTCTAACATCACCATCTTCATATCTCAAAACAATTATCAAGCATCAAACTTATCTTGGTATTCAACGCACTCAAAAGAAAGTTCCACATATCTTGAACACCAAGTATATTGACATTAAGCGAATTACCATGCTATTAACGACTCTCAAAATAATCTAAGTGAAGCATGAGAGATCAATAGTTTCTTTAAAAAAAATCTACCACCATGCTCTAAAAGATATAAGTGAAGTACTAGAGCAAAAATTATCACGCTCAAAAGATATAAGTGAAGCACTATGAGCAAAACTATCAAGCTCAAAAGATATAAGTGAAGCACATAGAGTATTCTAAAATATTCCAATTCATGTATGGCTCTCTCAAAAGGTGTGTACAGCAAGGATGATTGTGGTAAACTAACAAGCAAAGATGCAAATAATACAAGACACTCCAAGCAAAACACATATCATGTGGTGAATAAAAATATATCTCCAAGTAAATTACCGATGGAAGTGGACGAAAGAGGGGATGCCTTCCGGGGCATCCCCAAGATTTGACTTTTTGGTGTGCTTGGATTATCTTGGGGGTTCGATGGTCATCCCCAAGCTTAGGCTCTTGCCACTCCTTGTTCCATAATCCATCAAAAGAATTCACCGAAAACTTGAAAACTTCACAACACAAAACTCAACAGAAATCTCGTGAGCTCCGTTAGAGAAAGAAAACAGAGAACTACTTAAGGTACTGTAATGAACTCATTCTTTATTTATATTGGTGTTAAACCTACTGTATTACAACTTCTCTATGGATTATAAACTATTTTACTAGCCATAGATTCATCAAAATAAGCAAACAACACCCGCAAAACAGAATCTGTCAAAAACAGAATAGTCTGTAGCAATCTGTAACTAATGCAAACTTCTGTAACTCTAAAAATTCTACCAAAATAGTAAGTCCTGGAAAATTTGTATATTGAACAGCAGCAAAAAGAATCAACGCAAAAGCACGTTTTGTGATTTAACAAAATTATATTCGTGCGCGCAAAGTTTCTGTTTTTCAGCAGAATCAAATCAACTATCATCGTAGGTTATCCTATAGGTTCTACTTGGCACAAACACTAATTAAAATATAAAACCACATCCAAACAGAGGATAGATGGATTATCTATTCCTAAAGATAATAAAAAACAAAAAATGAAAATAAAATTGGGTTGCCTCCCAACAAGCGCTACCGTTTAACACCCCTAGCTAGGCATTGAGATTTCGATGATGCTCACATAAAAGACAAGAATTTAAGCAGAAAGAGAGCATCATAAAACACGTGACAAACATATCTAATTCTAACATACTTCCTATGCATAGGCATCTTATAGGCAAACACGTTATCATAGCAAACAAAAACTAGCATATGCAAGGAAGCGGAAAGAAACAATAGCAATTTCAACATAACGAGAGGTAAACTATTATCATGAAAATTTCTACAACCATATTTTCCTCTCTCATAATAATTACATGTGGGATCATAAGAAAATTCGACAAAATAACTATCATATAAAATATTTTCAACACGATCCACATGCATGCAAAGTTGACACTCTTCCAAAATAGTGGGATTAACATTAACTAAAGTCACGACCTCTCCAAACCCACTTTTATCAAAAATTTCATAAGATTGAACATTCTCCAAATATGTGGGATCTAAAGTTGACACTCTTCCTGACCCACTTTTAATATCATTGCAAACAATATTATCAATCTCATATTCATCATGGGGATTAAATAAAATTTCAAGATCATAAGAAAAATCACCCCAATCATGATCATTGCAACAAATAGTAGACATAGCAAAACTAGCATCCCCAAGCTTAGGGTTTTGCATATTTTTAGCACAGTTGACATCAAGAGAATTTATAATAAAATCATTGCAATCATTCTTTTCATCGAAGGAACTATCAAGTATGGTGCAATAGCAACGATCTCATGTTTAACATAAGGAACTATAGCAAATTCATCTTCATAAATATTGGCATCATGGCCACAAGAATAGCAAGCATCATTTTCATCAAGGGATATTTCAACCAAATCATCGGAATCATCATTATCTATAGATTCATGCATATCATTATTTTCTTCCAAAGCAACGGTCATTCTTTCAATAAACTCTTGGACATAGACATTATGAGCAAGGTTTTCATTGCAATATTTAAGTATGACAGAATTTTCAGATTTGTTGACAGTAAAATCATACTTTTCAATCAAAGAAGAAACTTCATGAGCACCCTTAAAAACGACAAATTCTTCAATTTGTTCGATATCATAGTAACTATAAACACCCTTTGCATAAGAAGATAAGATTTCATTATCATTGAACTCACGTAGGTAGGGAAGGTGTTTTTTAGGGTTCTTAGAGCAACAAGTAAAATCACAAATTTCACAAAGATTACAAGCATAGCATAGCAAACTATTTATATGATACCATAAGAGCCTCCCTTTTTTAGACAAACGATGATGCACAAAATGAGCATGCTCATCTAAAGATTTCCCATCAACTAGGCTAGTTGGGGTTTCAGCATGAGGGCATAAGGATCGAAGATGATCCAAGTAGAACACTTTAAGTGGATCCATATCAATAGATTTTTAGCAAGCAAAGATGCAAGCAAATAGAGGGCACGTGGAAACACAAACAAAGATACATACGGAAGAAGGCGAACGAAAAAGAGGAGGAGATTGGGAAAGAGAGGGCGAATAAAACGGCAAGGGTGAAGTTGGGGAGAGGAAAACGAGAGGCAAATGGCAAATAATGTAATGCGAGAGATAGGGATTGTGATGGGTACTTGGTATTGTTGACTTGCTTGCGTGAGCCTCCCCGGCAACGGCGCTAGAAATTCTTCTTGCTACCTCTTGAGCACTGTGTTGGATTTCCCCGAAGAGGAGAGGATGATGCAGCAAAGTAGCGTAAGTATTTCCCTCAGTTTCTGAGAACCAAGGTATCAATCCAGTAGGAGACCACGCACAAGTCCCTCGTACCTACATAAAACGATAGCTACTCGCAACCAACGCGATTAGGGGTTGTCAATCCCTTCACGGTCACGTACGAGAGTGAGATCTGATAGAGATGATAAATAATATTTTTGGTATTTTTGATAGATAGATGCAAAGTAAAAAGTAAAAGGCAAAGTAAAACCAAAGCAAGTAATAAAACAATAGAGATTGATATGATGAGAATAGACCCGGAGGCCATAGGTTTCACTAGTGGCTTCTCTCAAGAGCATAAATATTCTACGGTGGGTGAACAAATTACTATTGAGCAATTGACAGAATTGAGTATAGTTATGAGTATATCTAGGTATGATCATGTATATAGGCATCATGTCCGAGACAAGTAGATCGAAACGATTCTGCATCTACTACTATTACTGCACTCATCGACCGCTATCCATCATGCATCTAGAGTATTAAGTTACAAACAGAGTAACGCCTTAAGTAAGATGACATGATGTAGAGGGATAAATTCATGCAATATGATAAAAAAAACCATCTTGTTATCCTCGATGGCAACAATACAATACGTGCCTTGCTGCCTCTTCTGTCACTGGGAAAGGACACCGCAAAATTGAACCCAAAGCGAAGCACTTCTCCCATTGCAAGAACTACCAATCTAGTTGGCCAAACCAAAAGGATAATTCGAAGAGACTTGCAAAGATAACTCAATCATACATAAAAGAATTCAGAGAAGATTCAAATATTCTTCATAGATAAACTGGATCATAAACCCACAATTCATCGGTCTCAACAAACACACCGCAAAAACAAGATTATATCTAATAGATCTCCACGAGAGAGGGGACGAACATTGTATTGAGATCCAAAAAGAGAGAAGAAGCCATCTTGATACTAGCTATGGACCCAAAGGTCTGAAGTAAACTACTCACACTTCATAGGAGGGGCTATGGTGTTGATGTAGAAGCCCTCCGTGGTGGATGCCCCCTCTGACGGAGCTCCGGAACAGGCCCCAAGATGGGATCTCGTGGATACAGAAGGTTGCGGCGGTGGAATTAGGTTTTTGGCTCCTGTTCTGATCGTTTGGGGATACGTAGCTATATATAGGAGGAAGGAGTATGTCGGTGGAGCAACAGGGGGGCCACGAGGCAGGGGGCGCGCCATAGGGGGGACGCCCCCACCCTCCTGACTGCCTCTGTTACGTCTTGGAGTAGGGTCCAAGTCTCCTAGATCATGTTCGGTGAGAAAATCACGTTCCCGAAGGTTTCATTCCGTTTGGACTCCGTTTGATATTCCGTTTCTTTGAAACACCGAAATAGGCAAAAACAGCAATTCTGGGTTGGGCCTCCGGTTAATAGGTTAGTCCCAAAAATAATATAAAAGTGGAAAATAAAGCCCAATATAGTCCAAAACAGTAGATAAGGTAGCATGGAGCAATCAAAAATTATAGATACGTTGGAGACGTATCAATGCGCACCCACTTACTTTCTTTTTGAGCTTTCATACACTTATAGCTCTAGTGCATCCATTGCATGGCAATCCCTACTCACTCACATTGATATCTATTGATGGGCATGTCCATAGCCCATTGACACGCCTAGTTGATGTGAGACTATCTTCTCCTTTTTGTCTTCTCCACAACCACCATTCTATTCCACCTATAATGCTATGTCCATGGCTCACGCTCATGTATTGCATGAAGATTGAAAAAGTTTGAGAACATCAAAAGTATGAAACAATTGCTTGGCTTGTCATCGGGGTTGTGCATGATTTAAATATTTTGTGTGATGAAGATAGAGCATAGACAGACTATATGACTTTGTAGGGATAGCTTTCTTTGGCCATGTTATTTTGAGAAGACATGATTGCTTTGTTAGTATGCTTGAAGTATTATTATTTTTATGTCAATATTAAACTTTTGTCTTGAATCTTTCAGATATGAACATTCATGCCACAATAAAGAAAATTACATGGATAAATATGTTAGGTAGTATTCCACATAAAAAATTCTGTTTTTATCATTTACCTAGTCGAGGACGAGCAGGAATTAAGATTGGGGATGCTTTATACGTCTCCAACGTATCTATAATATTTTATTGTTCCATGCTATTATATTATTTGTTTTGGATGTTTAATAGGCATTATTATGCTATTTTATATTATTTTCTGGACTAACCTATTAACCGAAGGCCCAGTGCCAGTTTCTGTTTTTTTGCCTATTTTAAAGTTTTGTAGAAAAGGAATACCAAACAGAGTCCAAACGGAATGAAACCTTTGCGATGATCTTTCTTCAACTGAAAGAAAACCAGAACACTTGGAGATGAAGTCGGGACGCAACAAGGAAGCCATGAGTAAGGAGGGCGCGCCTAGGGGGTAGGGCGTGGCCCCCACCCTTGTGGTCCCCTCATACCTCCCCTAACCTAGTTCCTTCTCCTATATATACTCTTATACCGTGAAAACATCCAGGGGAGCCATGAAACCACTTTTCCACTGCCGCAACCTTCTGTACCCGTGAGATCTCATCTAGGAGCCTTTTCCGGTGTCCTTCCGGAGGGGGATTCGATCATGAAGGGCTTCTACATCAACACCATTACCTCTCCGATGAAGCATGAGTAGTTTACCACAGACCTTCGGGTCCATAGCTATTAGCTAGATTGCTTCTTCTCTCTCTTTGATTCTCAGTACCATGTTCTCCTCGTTGTTCTTGGAGATCTATTGGATGTAATATTCTTTTGTGGTGTGTTTGCCGAGATCCGATGAATTGTGGATTTATGATCAAGAGTATCTATGAATATTATTTGGTTCTTATCTGAATTCTTATATGCATGACTTGATGTCTTTGCAAGTCTCTTCGAATTATTGGTTTAGTTTGGCCTACTAGATTGATCTTTCTTGCAATGGGGGAAGTGCTTAGCTTTGGGTTCAATCTTGCGGTGTCCTTTCCCACCGACAGTAGGGGCAACAAGGCACGTATTGTATTGTTGCCATCGAGGGTAAAAAGATGGGGTTTTCATCATATTGCTTGAGTTAATTCCTCTACATCATGTCATCTTTCTTAAAGCGTTACTCCGTTCTTTATGAACTTAATACTCTAGATGCATGCTGGATAGCGGTTGATGTGTGGATTAATAGTAGTAGATGAAGGCAGGAGTCAGTCTACTTGACACGGACGTGATGCCTATGTTCATGATCATTGCCTTAGAAGTCATCATAACTATGCAGTTTTCTATCAATTGCTCAGCAGTAATTTCTTCACCCACCATAATATATGCTATCTTGAGAAAAGCCACAAGTGAAACCTATGGCCCCGTGTCTCTTTTCCATATTATTAATCTCGTTTACATCTTGCTAGTTTCCGATCTACTATTTTGCAATCTTTACTTTCCAATCTATAAATCAAAAATACCAAAAATATTTACTTTACCGTTTATCTATCTCTATCAGATCTCACTTTTACAAGTGACCGTGAAGGGATTTACAACCCCTCTATCACGTTGGGTGCAAGTGGTTGATTGTTTGTGCAGGTATTCAGTGACTTGTGCGTTGTCTCCTACTGGATTGATACCTTGGTTGTCAAAACTGAGGGAAATACTTACGCTACTTTGCTGCATCACCATTTCCTCTTCAAGGGAAAACCAACGCAAGCTCAAGAGGTAGCAGTCTGCAACTCTATCCAATCATCGATGAAATCCACAAGAGCCTGAGATTTGATAGCTATCCTTGGCACATACTTCATACCATGGGGTCCAAGCTCAATGGCCCACTTAGCCACTCGACCTGTAATGGGATGGCCAAGCAACGGATGCACTAGAGCTATAAATGTATGAAAGCTCAACAAAAGAAACTAAGTGGGTGTGCATCCAACTTGCTTGCTCACGAAGACCTAGGGCACTTTGAGGAAGCCTATCATTGGAATATACAAGACAAGTTCTATAATGAAAAATTCCCACTAGTATATGAAAGTGACAAAATAAGAGACTCTCTATCATAAAGATCATGGTGCTACTTTGACGCACAAGTGTGGAAAAAGATAGTAACATTGTCCCCTTTTTTTGGCCTTTATCTTTTTTTATTTGGCTTTATTTTTTTGGCATTTCTCTTTTTTTGGCCTTTCTTTTCACAGGACGATGCTCTAATAATGATGAGCATCACACTTCTATTTACTTACAACTCATGAATTACAACTCGATACTAGAACAAAATATGACTGTATATGAGTGCCTCCGGCGGTGTACCGGGATATGTAATGAATCAAGAGTGACATGTATGAAAAATTATGAAGGTGGCTTTTCCACAAATATGATGTCAACTACATGATCATGTAAAAGCAATATGACAATGATGGAGCGTGTCATAATAAACGGAATGGTGGAAAGTTGCA
This sequence comes from Triticum aestivum, assembly GCF_018294505.1. Taxonomy (NCBI): domain Eukaryota; kingdom Viridiplantae; phylum Streptophyta; class Magnoliopsida; order Poales; family Poaceae; genus Triticum; species Triticum aestivum. The sequence goes on from NC_057810.1 coordinate 310,334,890, forward strand.
TGGCAATATATCTTGGAATGGCTATGGAAATGCCATAATAGGTAGGTATGGTGGCTGTTTTGAGGAAGATATAAGGAGGTTTATGTGTGATAGAGTGTATCGTATCACGGGGCTTGGATGCACCGGCGAAGTTTGCACCAACTCTCAAGGTGAGAAAGGGCAATGCACGGTACCGTAGAGGCTAGCAATGGTGGAAGGGTAAGAGTGCGTAATCCATGGACTCACATTAGTCATAAAGAACTCATATACTTATTGCAAAAGTTTATTAGCCCTCGAAGCAAAATACTACTACGCATGCTCCTAGGGGAAGGGTTGGTAGGAGTTAACCGTCGCGCAATCCCGACCTCCACTCATAAGAAAGGCAATCAAAAGAGCATCTCATGCTACAAATTTGTTACACAACTTTTACCATACATGCATGCTACGGGACTTTCCAACTTTAACAAAAGTATTTCTCAATTTCATAATTACCCAACTAGCATGACTCTAAAATTACCACCTTTATATCTCAAAATAATTATCAAGCATCAAATTGATCACAGTGTTCAATGCACTTTTTATGATAGTTTTTATTATACCCAACTTGGATGCCCACCATTCTAGGACCAATTTTATAATCAAAGAAAATACCATGCTATTCTAAAAGACTCTCAAAATAATATAAGTGAACTATGAGAGATCAATAATTTCTACAAAATAAAACTGCCGTTGTGCTCTAAAAGATATATGTGAAGCACTAGAGCAAAATTGTCTAGCTCAAAAGATATAAGTGAAGCACATAGAGTATTCTAATAATTCCGGATCATATGTGTCTATCCCGAAAGGTGTGTACAGCAAGGATGATTGTGGTAAACTAAAAATCAAAGACTCATATCTTACAAGACGCTCCAAGCAAAAAACGTGTCATGTGGTGAATAAAAATATAGCTCCAAGTAAAGTTACCGATAGACGAAGACGAAAGAGGGGATGCCTTCCGGGGCATCCCCAAGCTTAGGATTTTGGTTGTTCTTGAATTATCTTGGGGTGCCAAGGGCTTCCCCAAGCTTAGGCTCTTGCCACTTCTTATTCCATAGTCCATCAAATCTTTACCCAAAACATGAAAAATTCACAACACAAAACTCAACAGAAAATCTCATGAGCTCCGTTTGTGCAAGAAAGAAAAACCACCACTTAAGGTACTGTAATGAACTCATTCTTTATTTACATTGGTGTTAAACCTACTGTATTCCAACTTCTCTATGCTTCATACCCCCCAATACTAGTCATAAATTCATCAAAATAAGCAAACAACACACGAAAAACAGAATTTGTCAAAAACAGAATAGTCTGTAGCAATCTGTAACTTTTGAATACTTCTGGAACTCTAAAACTCCTACAAAAATAGGAAGTCCAAGGAAATTTGTCTATTGATATACTTCAAAATGAATCAACTACAAGTCAAGTTTCTATGATTTATTAAAATTATTCTCGTGCGTGCAAAAGTTTCTGTTTTTAAGCAAGATCAAATTAACTATCACCCAAGATTATCCTATAGGTTCTACTTGGCACAAACACTAACTAAAACATAAAACCACATCTAAGCAGAGGCTAGATTATTATTTATTACTAAACAGAAGCAAAAAGCAAGGAACCAAAATAAAATTGGGTTGCCTCCCAACAAGCACTATCATTTAACGCCCCTAGCTAGGCATAAAAGCGAGAATAGATCTAGGTATTGCCATCTTTGGCATTCAATTCATAATGGCTCACATAATAGATTCATAAGGTAATTTAATTTTATTTCTAGGAAAGTTTTCCATGCCTTTCCTTAATGTAAATTGGGATCTAATATTTCCTTCCTTTATATCAATAATTGCACCAATCGTTCTAAGGAAAGGTCTACCAAGAATAATAGGACATAAAAAATTGCAATCTATATCAAGAACAATAAAATCTACGGGAACATAATTCCTATTTTCAACTATAAGAACATCATTAATCCTTCCTATAGGTTTCTTAATAGTGGAATCCCCAAGGTGCAAGTTTAAAGAGCAATCATCAAATTCACGGAAACCTAGCACATCACATAAAGTTTTTGGAATCGTGGAAAGACTAGCACCCAAATCACACAAAGCATAGCATTCATGATCTTTAATTTTAATTTTAATAGTAGGTTCCCACTCATCATAAAGTTTTCTAGGGATAGAAACTTCTAATTCAAGTTTTTCTTCATAAGATTGTATCAAAGCATCAAACATATGTTTGGTAAAAGCTTTATTTTAACTATAAGCATGAGGAGAATTCAACACAGATTGCAACAAGGAAATACAATCTACTAAAGAACAATTATCATAATTAAATTCCTTGAAATCCAAAATAGTGGGTTCATTGCTATGTAAAGTTTTGACCTCTCCAATCCCACTTTTACAAAATTTAGCAGCAAGATCTAAAAACTCCGAATTATTGGGATGCCTTTCAACTAAAGTTGACTCATCTCCAGTCCCATCATTATCAAGATTCATATTGCACAACAAAGATTTAATAGGGGACACAGCAGTCACTTTTAGATCTTCATCATTATTTCCCTCTAACCCTTCTGGTTTGGCGGCCATCTTATTAACTAAGGTGGCTTGCTTATCAGAAATTTGGCATATTGATTTTTCAAGACGAGAAATCTGAGAATTCAAACCATAAAATTCCTTAGACATATCATCAAGCTGTTTATTCATGTATTCCATAAAGCTTCTTTAAGCTCGTTTCTAAAGAAATTATTATGCTCAAATTGTATATTCATAAAGCTTCTAACGTTGCTTTCAATCTCTTCTAACCTTCTAAGGTGAAGATCAGCGTTTTTAGGAAAGGCCGTATGGGAAAACAGGCACAAAAGAGGCAAGCGAAAGAGTGGCGAACGGAAAAGAGAGGGCGAATAAAACGGCAAGGATGAAGTGGGGGAGAGAAAAACGAGAGGCAAGTGGCAAATAATGTAATGCGAGGGAGAAGAGTTTGTGATGGGTACTTGATATGCCTTGACTTGAGCGAAGACCTCCCCGGCAACGGCACCAGAAATCCTTGTTGCTACCTCTTGAGCACTTCGTTGGTTTCCCTTGAAGAGGAAAGGGTGATGCAGCAAAGTAGCGTAAGTATTTCCCTCGTACCTACACAAACAAACAAGAACCTCACAACCAACGTGATAAAGGGGATGTCAATCCCTTCACGGCCACTTGCGAAAGTGAGATATGATAGAGATAATAAGATAAGACAAGTATTTTTGGTATTTTTATGATATAGATTGGAAAGTAAAGATTGCAAAATAAAGTAGATTGGAAACTTATATGATAGAAAATAGACCCGGGGACCATAGGTTTCACTAGTGGCTTCTCTCAAGATAGCATAAGTATTCCAGTGGGTGAATAAATTACTGTCGATCAATTGATAGAAAAGTGCATAGTTATGAGAATATCTAGGCATGATCATGTCTATAGGCATCACGTCTGCGACAAGTAGACCGAAACGGTTCTCCATTTACTACTATTACTCCACATATCGAGCGCTATCCAGCATGCATCTAGAGTATTAAGTTCATAAGAACAGAGTAACGTGTTAGGCAAGATGACATGATGTAGAGGAATAAACTCAAGCAATATGATATAAACCCCAGCTTTTTATCCTCGATGGCAACAATACAATATGTGCCTTTCTGCCCCTGCTTTCACTGGGAAAGGACACATATTTCTCATAGAACCCAAAGCTAAACACTTCTCCCATTGCAAGAAAGATCAATCTAGTAGGCCAAACCAAACTGATAATTCAAAGAGACTTGCAAAGATAACCAATCATACATAAAAGAATTTGGAGCAGATTCAAATATTTCTCATAGATAAACTTAATCATAAACCCACAATTCGTCAGATCTCGACTCTTCGAATATTTCTTTTATGAAAATAAAAGAGAGGGGATAAAATGACTTTCCCAAAATAAAGAAATATTGGTGGTTAAACATTAAAATCAAATAAGAATTTTATTCAGAGTTTTATCGCTATTTTATTTCAATTAGGAAAAAATGCGTTTTTCCAATTTGCATTAGAGGCCGAAATAAATGTTTGCTTTGTCCGCTATATTTTTAGAGGACGGAGAAAATTTATTTTAGGATTTTTGGAGTCCGTTTAGTATTTCGTTTCTTTGTTTTTCTGCGCGTAATTGTTTAAGAAAAAAGAGAACCGACTTAGCTGGGCCGTACCCGACCCGGACTCTTCCGACCGGCCCTCTTAAAAGGCCCACCCAGGACCCCGCTAACCCTAGCCGCCACCGCGAGTCGCCGACGCCGCCGCCTCCTGCAGCGACACCGCCGTCCCTCGGAGCCGCCCGCCGACCCCACCGCCACCCGCCGCTGCCCCACCACCAGTCGCCGCCGCCGGCCATCACCGGAGCCGCTATCGTCCCGTCGCCGTCCTGACCCCGCTGCCGCCGGTTTTTCTTAGAAAACCGTTTGGTTTTTTCCAAAACCCTCAGTTATTATATTTTGGATCGATTTTTATTTTTTTTCCTCGGTTTAGTTATTTAGCGAACGCCCGTTCATACGTTCGTTTTAATGAACGGTTTTCACTCATTAGCCGCAGACAGTGAACGTTTGTTCGTTAGCCTGTTCTTCAGTTTTTCTTTCTCCAGGGTTTTTCCGCGATTATTTTCGATCGCGATTTCTGCCCTGATATTCGTTTTAGTTTATCTTTTCGCTCGTTTATCGGAATCAGGCGATTCAAGCGCCTAGATCTTCATCTCGAAGCCCTATTTCTGTTTAATCAGCTTGAACAAGATTTTCCTACCCTAAAATTTGACTTTAGTCCAGATTAGTAGACGAATCTTGTTTCTTTCGCAGTTTGAGTTTCGTTGCTTCGTTTGATTTGATTCTTTTTGCAAACCGGAGTTCTTAAGTTGAACTTTCTGGTTAGATCTCTTACTTGAGTGTTAGCCTCGCTTCTAGGCCAGTGCTTATTGTATGCTTGTTTGTTGCGATAGAGTACCCGGAGTGCGAAGCGTGCTACTACGAGTCTCTAGGTTTCACGGATCATCGGCAAGGCAAGTAACATTTGATCATACCTCTTTACTATCCAGTTTTATCGCATTAGATAAATCCTCAAACAATTGCATGGTTAGGATCTGATTAATATGTGGCTTTTGGGAAGTAGATCATGAGGTAGAACCTATTGCCCTGTTTATTATCAATCCTTTGGGAGTTACTTCTACGTTGCTTATACTGCTATGCTATGCTCGTAGACGTGGTTTGGGTGAGTGTATCCATGACAGATGTGAGTATTGTTAATTAATGGTTAAATTAAGGTGGCTACTTAAATACACATCTGAGTGGATTGCTTGAAGGCACCCTGGAGTACCCAGTGGTTGTCAGCGCACCTGGAGAATCTAGTGTTGTCCTAGGTATCCCGGAGTACCCGTGTGATCATCCTACGGTCCGCTCCCCAGGCTCAAAGGGATCATAAGATTTTTCATGCTAGAGACTTCCGTGTGTAGCCACAAGCCATTATGGGCTCTGGCATAGTTGAGTAAGTTGCGTGAAGCTCTTGAAGAGGTAGACTAGCAGATGTAGTGGGTTGTAGGTGGTACTGTCTACCCAGAGTAGAGAGTTAATGCTTCAGAAAGACTGTATCCCGAATCTACAACCATGGATGCATTCGAGTCTTGTGGGGAAAAGTGCGCAAACCTATGCAGAATTTATAAACTAATCATGGTTAGCCATGTCCCCAGTTACGGACGTCTTGAGTATCTAGTTCCTGGATTATCATGTTGATCTCATCACTATAAATATAATTTGGTTGGGTTAATGATGATGCTTAATTGGGATTGAGTTGGAGGAACCTTCTCAATGTTTAACAACCACCATGATAGTTAAATAAAATTTATTCCTTTGTTGTAGGGAAATATTGGCTTTATGCAAAACTGCAACCATAGAGATTTCCACCAGCCATATATGCATGTAGTGATAGTATTTATCCTGTTCATTACTCTATGTGTTACATTGCCAGCATATTCCATGTGCTGACCCGTTTCGGGCTGCAACGTTCATGTTGCAGACTTTTCAAAAGACGAGTAAGGTGCCATAGGTCATTGTCTTTCACTCAGTGAAGCCGTTGGAGTTGATGGACTCAGTTTATCTTTCAAGGCTTCCGTTGTTATCGATTTTAGATGGACTTAAGCCATATTATTGTAATAAGTTCTATTTTGAGACATTCGATGTAATAAGTGTGTGATTGCTACTCTGTTATAAATCCTCAAGTACTGTGCGTGTCAGCATTACCGATCCAGGGATGACACTGATGCACAGAGATCGGACTGTCTGAGGTCCGGTCGCTACAAGATGGTATCAAAGCACACGCTGACTTTAGGCCACGACCACTAAGCTAAAGCCCTAGATCACTACTCTCTTCTCATTTCTGACTCCTCTCCCTTTTCTACTCTTTAGGATGGCAGATGCAAGGAACAAGTTCATAGAACCAGATGAAGACACTCCTTTTGGACGACACTTTAAGGAAGTCACTAGATACCTGAACATTGGAATACCAAGCTTCACCTGGACCTACATCGCCACTTTACCAGAAGAGGAGTGTTGGATGATTCGAGTTCAAGTTCCAGGAAGGACATTCATTCCAGTCACTGAGCCCATAGAGTTTTCCTTTGATGCACCAACCTGGAGTCTAGGAAAGAGCATGACAGCCAACATCACCATGGGGCGCATTGGAGAAGTTTACCACAAGGATCTCAAGGATACTATCTACCAGATTTGTTTGGCGCCGAGATGAGCAATGGGAGATGATTAGCACCAGGAAGGATAGATCCATTGCAGCTTTCTTCTAGGAGTTAAACCAGCACATTCGACGCCATAAGAACCAGATGTGCGCAGGCATGATAGATCTGAAGAAGGCAATGACCAGGAACACGGAGTTAGAGGAAGAACTCAAGTCTACATGCGATGGATATGAGGAAGAAATGACGATACTCGTGGAGAAGAATGACGTTGATGAGGAAGCTAGGAGTATTGATGGGAGACCCCGCTGAGGGAGTCCTGGATTAGGGGCTCCTCGAACAGCCGGACTATGTACTTGTGCTGGACTGTTGTACTATGAAGATACAAGATTGAAGACTTCGTCCCGTGTCTGGGTGGGACTCTCCTTTGCAAGGAATGCAAGCTTGGAAATTCGGATATGTAGATTTCCTTCTCTGTAACCGACTCTGTGTAACCCTAGCCCCCTCCGGTATCTATATAAACCAGAGGGTTTAGTCCGTAGGATGACAACAATCATAATCATAGGCTTGCTTCTAGGGTTTAGCCTCTACGATCTCGTGGTAGATCAACTCTTGTAATACTCATATTATCAAGATCAATCAAGCAGAAAGTAGGGTATTACCTCCATCGAGAGGGCCCGAACCTGGGTAAACATTGTGTCCCCCGCCTCCTGTTACCATTAGCCTTAGACACACAGTTCGGGACCCCCTACCCGAGATCTGCCGGTTTTGACACAGACATTGGTGCTTTCATTGAGAGTTCCACTGTGTCGTCATGGTAAGGCTTGATGGCTCCTTCAATTATCCACAACGATGCAATCCAGGGTGAGGTTTACCTTTCCGGACAGATCTTCGTATTCGGCGGCTTCGTACTGCGGGCCAACTCGCTTGGCCATCTGGAGCAGATCGATAGCTACGCCCCTGGCCATCAGGTCAGGTTTGGAAGCCTGAACTACATTGACAACATCCGCAGAGACTTGATCTTCGACAGAGTGGAACTCATGACGGGAGAGTCGTACAGTCACGATGAGCATGACTTAGATCTTCCATCGGACGGTGTTCAGGAGAACGCACCTGCAGCTGCCCTGGGCTTATATCTGGAGCAGACTGTGCCATCCGACGACGGGTGGATAGACCCCGCCACAGAGGCCGCACAATCATCGGCGATAGAGCCGAACACAGACTTCGCCTCCAATGAGGTCTGTGTCATCGGACCCTCGGACTCGTCTTCGGCCATAGGCTCCGAACCGCGTGCATCCGTGCCTATCGAATCTGATTGGGCACCGATCATCGAGTTTACCTCCGTGGATATCTTTTAGCACTCGACCTTGGGCGACGTACTAAATTCACTGAAATCTCTCTCGCTGTCAGGAGACTCTTGGCCGAACTATGTCCGGCTTGAGTGGGAAGCGGACGACGAAGGAATTCGTTCCACACCCACCACCCACTTAATAGCCACTATCGACGACTTAACCGACATGCTTGATTTCGACTCCGAAGACATCAACGGTATAGACGACCACAGGGCGCTGGATAGCCACCTCATCATATGATATATATATATATATATATATATATATATATATATATATATATATACGCTTAACACACCCAAAGAAAGCAATGGTGACGAGGCAACGAAGGATAACCCCCTTGAGAAGCAATCTAAGCACCGGCGGCGCCGCTCTAAGCCCCGCGATAGTGAAAATGGCGATACTAACACAAGAGACAATAGCAGTCCAGATGGTGCCAAAGACGAAAACGATCCCGCCCAACCAAGCTTTAAGCAAGCCGGATGGGAGGATGGGCAAGTTAGCCCTTACAAACAGGCAATAGATGGAGACTCGGAGGATGACAATTACATGCCCCTCTCCAAAGATGAGGTGAGCCTCGGCGATGACGAATTCATCGTGCCTGAGGACCCCGTTGAGCAGGAGCGTTTCAAGCGTCGGCTTATAGCCACTAAAAAAAGCCCGAAGAAAAAGCAGCAGCAGCTTCAAGCTGATCAAGATCTGCTAACTGATAGATGGTCCGAGGTCTTGGTAGCCGAGGAATACGGACTCTGGCGCCCAACCAAAAGTTACCCAAAGTGTAGGTTGTTACCTCAACTCGATCGAGGAGGAGGCACTAGAGCCTACACTACCAACGCAGGATGCGGCTGGTCGTCCACCTCGTGGCCGAGACAAAGCGGCATATCAGCCCAAACACTAGCCCGCACCCCGTCGCCAAACAAACAAAAACACGAAGGCCCGGGGCTATACGCATGACCTGCGAGACAAATTGGAAAACAAAGCAGGAGATTCAATATCAATCTACGGGTCACGGGGGCGCGCCCAAACGCGTGACGGTGACCGTCACACCGGATATACTAAATACAAATCCGGCCGGGCCAAATACAACAGACCAGACTCACTTGAACTGCGTCGTGATGTAGCCCGACATAGAGGCACCGCACACCCCCCATGCTTCACTTACAAAGTAATGGATCATGAATTCCCAGAAGGGTTTAAGCCCGTAAATATCGAGCCCTACGATGGGACTACAGACCCTGCGGTACGAGTAGAAGATTTCTTTCTCCAAATCCACACAGCCCATGGGGATGATCTACACGCCATCAAGTACCTCCCAGTAAAACTCAAGGGACCGGCTCAGCATTGGCTGAATAGTTTGCCGGCAAACTCCATTGGAAGTTGGGAGAACCTGGTAGATGCATTCCTGGATAACTTCCAGGGCACTTATGTGCGACCACCGGATGCTGATGATTTAAGTCGCATAACCCAACAGCCCGGAGAGTCAGCCGGGAAATTTTGGACTCGGTTCCTAACAAAAAGACCAAATTGTCGACTGTCCGGATGCCGAAGCCCTAGCGGCCTTTAAGCATAACGTCCGTGATGAGTGGCTCGCCCGACATCTCGGCAAAGAAAATCCGAAGTCCATGGCAGCCCTCACGACACTCATGACCCGCTTTTGTGCGGGCGAGGATAGCTGGTTGGCTCGTAGCAGCAGCACACCAAGCAATCCTGGCACATCATAGGCCAGAGATAGCAACGGCAAGCCCCGACGCAACAAACACAAGCGTCGCAATAATAGCGATAACGCTGAAGACACGGCCGTCAATGCTGGATTCAGTGGCTCTAAGTCCTGTCAGCGGAAAAAGCCATTCAAAAAGAACAATTCGGGCCCGTCCAGTCAGGACCGCATACTTGATCGTCCATGCCAAATTCATGGCACCCCAGGAAAACCAGCCAATCATACCAACAGAGAATGTTGGGTCTTCAAACAAGCCGGCAGGTCAGGTGCCGAAAACAAGGAGAAGGGGTCTCAAAGCAACAACGACGACGAGGAGCCCCGATCACCAAACACAGGAGGGCAAAAGAAATTTCCCCCGCAAATCAAAATGGTGAACATGATAAACGCCACCCACATTCCCAAGCTGGAACGGATGTGCACTCTTAGGGATGTTGACTTAACGGAGCCAGTCGCCCCACAATATAAACTATGGCCGATAACATTCGACCATACGGATCGTCCGGACAATACCAATCAGGGCAATTCAACCGCACTAGTCCTTGACCCAATAATTGACGAATTCCACCTCACACGAGTCCTTATGGACGGAGGCAGCAGTCTAAACCTGCTGTATCAGGACACAGTGCGCAAGATGGGCATTGATCTTTCGATAATCAAGGCAACTAAAACCACCTTCAAGGGTGTTATACTCAAGGGTGTTATACCAGGTGTGGAGGCCTGTTGTACAGGCTCCATCACCCTGGAGGTAGTCATCGGCTCACCAGACAATTACCGTACCGAAGAGTTAATCTTCGACATCGTCCCTTTTCGTAGTAATTATCATGCACTGCTCGGACGAACCGCGTTTGCTTGATTCAACGCAGTGCCACATTATGCCTACTGTAAGCTCAAGATGCCCAGTTCGCGCGGCGTCATAACAGTTAATGGCAAGGCCAAACTCCCCCTCTATGCCGAAGAGTATACAGCCGCCTTAACAGCAGAAGCAACGAGTGGCATCTTTCAATCGAACCTCGAGTCGATGGCCAAGCTCCAAGACACCGTCAAGGGAGTCCAAACTACTTCGCGGCAGGATAGCCTGGCTTGTCCGGAGCTCAATTAAAACACTCTGGCAGTAAACGGAGGCAAAAGCTAGGATAGGCCACACACTGTGGCTCAACCTCTCCATGGCACACAAACGTTTCTTGCATTTTCTTTGCAGGTTCACTTTTGCGTAGGCCAGGACTGGCGACATGGAAACAACTTGAATGCATAAGGGAATCCTTAGATATTCACCTCAATGACCATCCGACTACACTCCGGATCCGCACACAACCTCCTCCCGCCTGGTCTTAGCAGGTTCCGAAGTCATATTTATTTTTATCACATTACCTGTAGTCATACGCATCAACGTGTTATTCAATTACAACATGTGGCTTCATATAACGCTTATCTGCTGTTGTTTCTTATTGACACTCTTTGTCAAATGGCATCTGTAAATCACGATATGCCTTAATATTCCAGGGGCTTCATTGTACCCATAATACGGCAATAAAGTCCGAGCACCTTCACGATCGTTCGGCACCCCAAACTTATAGTATTATATGCATCGGCTCCGAATCATGTCTTGGGTTAATAGTTGGGTTTGCCCGGCTCCCATGTTTTGCTGCCTTACGTTCCGCTATATCGGCTAAGGCGGAACAGGGGGAACTACTGCGGTTGTGTCCCAGTTCTTCCGGACGAGCCCCTTAGCAGAGAAAGCCGAAAACTGACTGTCATGATATGGCGAGAGCTGGTCAGCTGTTCGAGAGGTTGTCATGTCTTTAAGGATTTCTTCCGCATTATGCGATAACTAATGCAGTGTGCGATGGATCGGCTTTTCTTCCGACCAGGTGCTTATAGAGCCCCTCGTGCGGTCTTCCAAACACCAGGGGCTGCACCTACCTTCCTTTTGTCAAACTCCTATGGCTAAGTGAGAGTGATAAAGCCTTATAGTACGATTTCCTAGTTCGTTGCGCTAAACACCTCCTTCAAGGACCCAAAACTGGCATAAAGATTGCTTAGGTTTATCCCGAACACCACGATACTTTCTACATGGGGGGGCAGCAGCTGATGACTGGCCAACTCTCAGGATTAATATATAAAACGGCCATGCAGGAGGAAAAACTTTCAAATAATAGGCAATCAATAATAAAAATGACCTTGTTTAACATTACAAAGGACAACATGACTCATGTAAATATAATGTCCTTGGTGCATTGCTCCGCCGCAAGGCGGGATCCTTTCAGGACACTATCATAATATAACTCGAGCTTGCGGTGCTCCTTCCCCTTCGGCGGTCCCTCGGTCGTTAGCTTTTCAGCATCCATCTTCGCCCAGTGCACCTTTGCACGGGCGAAGGCCATTCACGTGCCTTCCTTACAGACCAACCACTTGATGACTTCAAGTCGAGGGCAGGCACTCACAAGCCGCTTCACGATCCTGAAGTAGCTGATTGGAATCGGCTCGGCGGGCCATAGCCGGATAATTAAATCCTTCATGGCTAGTTCGGCCAACTTATGCAGTTCGATCAGTTGTTTCAGTTGATCGGGAAAAGGCACTAGATAATTTGGCGCTAGATACTGCGACCAGAAGAGCTTCTCCGTAGTGCTCCTTTCTTCGGCTCACTAGAATTGGCCGGCATCAGATATGCTGTGTGGCAGCTCCGCAAATACCCCTGGAGAAATCAGAATTCAAATTAGCAAATTGATTTTCTTCTCAAATACTTTCTTTCCAAAGAAAAAGCCTTACCCGCCGCGATCTCCCTCGCCTCCTGTTTTTCCTGCAGGGTGCCTTGGGTTCCCCCAGGGCATCGCGTTCGTCTTGATGAGCCTTGGTGAGTTCGAACTCTTTCTCCATTAAGCTCTGCTCCAAGGTCTCGCATTTCTTCACAGCCTCTTGGAGTTCTTGCTCTGCTTCAATAACCATGGCCTCGTACTTCTCACGAAGAGCCTGCTCTGTGGCTGCCTTTTTCTCGGCCTCGGCCACAGCCTTCTTAAGAGCCTCGACTTCGGTCATTGCCCCTAGGGCAAACCATGCACATATTTTTATCATACTAAATCACTCATTCGCGCTGAACGCGGGCAAGGTTCTTTGCATATCTTGTTTATCCTCCAACTGCTTTTTCAATTGGCCAAGTTCTTCTTCGGCCCGCTCCAGACTCTGCAATATGAGAGGCAGCAGTCTCTACAGACGCCTGCTTATAAAGAAAAAAAGGGGGAGAGATGCCATAAAGTGAGTCTCCTGCGAACATATATTTGATCCTTTGTCCGGTTCTTTCTTTCCCCAAATAGTGTATCAGGGGCTACTACCTATACTATGACATTCTTCGAAACCTCACAAAACATACCTCAAAGCCCGTTATAAGGCTGATGCAGGCTTCATTCAGTCCACTCTCAACAGACTAATCTTCTCAATCACCACACCCATAAGGGCACGGTGTTCGTTAACGATGGAGGTGCTCTTCAGCGCCGCCGGTAAGGTATCCGGCACCTCTGGTTGGACAGAGGTTGCCGGTGGAACGGGCAGACCCCCTCCAGCTAAGGTGGGCTGCCTTCCTGATTCTGGAGTCGTATCGCTCTTCGGAATTGTGTCCGGCTGGGGGCCAAATTCGAGATGGCCTCCGCCGTCGACATCCATGAAAGCCTTTTCTCCCGTGTGTCCGGCCCCTGAAGTTTGACCCCCTGGCGCCTCCTTGACGGTCTTCTCCCCCCCTCCTTGGCCTGGATCCCTCTTGGACGATGCCTCCGTGTTGTTCACGTGTTTTGGGGATGGGGCCTTCGGGGGTGTCCCGCTTTTCATAGCATCAGAACCCAATGAACCCTCCGATGAGGATTGTTCGGTGCGGGACCTCGCCGGACTACAAAAAAGTATGGATCAATGATTAAAACATCATGCCATAGTGAGTCTGGATGTGCAAACGTGTTCAGATTTTATATACTCACGAGTTCACCAGGGGCTGGGCCCTGGGATCCCACTCCGGGCTGTTGTTGGCAGCGGCGGTGGACTCCTCCGAAAGGGGAGTTTTTTTCCCTCTTAGGAGACTCAGCCTCCAAGGACGTGGAGGCCGTCCTTTTCTTTCTTCCCCTTAATGGGGATTGGTCTTCCTCCTCTTCCTCGTCCTCTCCGGAGGAAGAGCAGGCATCAGAGTCTTCGGATATTGTGTCTGAAGTGCTGCATCAACAAAGGCCGCCCCTGGTCTTTTTGGCCTCCTTCTCGACCTTCTTCTTCGGCGCCTTGTAAGGCGCTGGGACCAGCATCTTCATTAGAAGTGGGCCGGCCGATTCTTCCGGCAGTGGGGCCGGACAGTAGATCCACCCCGCCTTCTTCGTCCAGCCCTAAGAGAGTTGTGGATAACACATTAAGCATTTCCCTTGGGTTAGGCGAATAAAATGTATGACTTTCCAACATATAATGACTTACCGAACTTGCAGGGCGGGACAGTTGGTATCCGCGGTCCTCGGCTGAGTCTGGCCACGATTTGCCAGACTTGAAAAGCACCTTCCAGATGTCTTTGTGCGAGGAGCCAAAGAGCTCTAGCAGGGTCTGGTGCTTGGCTGGGTCGAATTCCCAAAAATTGCAGGCCCTATGTTGACAAGGAAGAATCCGGCGACCTAACATACCTGGACTACATTGACAAGTTTGATATTTTTGTCTTCCATATCCTTGACGCGCATCTGGAGCACCGACAACTCATCGGGCGAAGACCAGTTCAGGCCCTTCTTGGGCCAGGACATAAGCCGCAGGGGGGCTCCGGATTGAAATTCAGGAGTTGTGGCCCATTTCGCGCCGTGTGGCTCAGTGACGTAGAACCACTTCTGCTACCACCCTTTGATGGAATCATTGAAGGTACCTGAGGGCCATGTGACGTTGGGCATCTTGCTCACCATGGCACCTCCGCACTCAGCATGCTCGCCGCTCACAACCTTGGGCTTCACATTAAAGACCTGCAGCCATAAGCCGAAGTGCGGCGAGATACGGAGAAAGGCCTCACACACAATGATGAATGTCGAGATGTTGAGGAGGGAATTGGGGATAGATCATAAAAATCAATCCCATAGTAATACATGATGCCTCGAACGAATGGGTGGAGGGGAAACCCTAACCCGCGGACAAAGTGAGGGAGGAACACAACCCTCTCGTGGGGTTCTGGGGTTGGGACGATCTGTCCCGCCGTCGGGAGATGATGGCTGATTTTCTTGGCCAGATACCCGGCCTCTGATACGTCTCCAACGTATCTATAATTTTTGATTGCTCCATGCTACTTTATCTACTGTTTTGGACTATAATGGGCTTTATTTTCCACTTTTATATTATTTTTGGGACTAACCTATTAACCGGAGGCCCAGCCCAGAATTGCTGTTTTTTGCCTTTTTCAGTATTTCAAAGAAACAGAATATCAAACGGAGTCCAAACGGAATGAAACCTTCGGGAACGTGATTTTCTCATCAGATAAGATCCAGGAGACTTGGACCCTCCGTCAAGAAAGCCACAAGGCGGTCACGAGGGTGGAGGGCGCGCCCCTCCGCCCTGGGCGCGCCCCCCTACCATGTGGGCCCCTCGGAGCTCCGCCGACGTACTCCTTCCTCCTATATATACCTACGTATCCCCGTATGATCAAAAAAGGAGCCAAAAACCTAATTCCACCAACGCAACCTTCTGTATCCACGAGATCCCATCTTGGGGCCTGTTCCGGAGCTCCGCCGGAGAGGGCATCCACCACGTAGGGCTTCTACATCATCACCATAGCCCCTCCGATGAAGTGTGAGTAGTTTACTTCAGACCTTCAGGTCCATAGCTAGTAGCTAGATGGCTTCTTCTCTCTTTTTGGATCTCAATACAATGTTCTCCCCCTCTCTCGTGGAGATCTATTCAATGTTATCTTCTTTTTGCGGTGTGTTTGTTGAG
Organism: Triticum aestivum; assembly: GCF_018294505.1. NCBI lineage: Eukaryota > Viridiplantae > Streptophyta > Magnoliopsida > Poales > Poaceae > Triticum > Triticum aestivum. The sequence continues at coordinate 310,350,613 of NC_057810.1, forward strand.
ACCGATGAATTGTGGGTTTATGATCCAGTATTATCTATGGAAAATATTTGATTCTTCTCTGAATTCTTTTATGTATGATTGAGTTATCTTTGCAAGTCTCTTCGATTTATCCGTTTGGTTTGGCCAACTAGATTGGTAGTTCTTGCAATGGGAGAAGTGCATGGCTTTGGGTTCAATCTTGCGGTGTCCTTACTCAGTGACAGAAAGAGTTGCAAGGCACGTATTGTATTGTTGCCATCGAGGATAACAAGATGGTTTTTTTTATCATATTGCATGAATTTATCCCTCTACATCATGTCATCTTGCTTAAAGCGTTACTCTGTTTTTAACTTAATACTCTAGATGCATGCTAGATAGCGGTCGATGAGTGGAGTAATAGTAGTAGATGCAGAATCGTTTCAATCTACTTGTCACGGACGTGATGCCTATATACATGATCATTGCCTAGATATACTCATAACTATGCTCAATTCTGTCAATTGCTCAACAGTAATTTGTTCACCCACCGTAGAATACTTATGCTCCTGAGAGAAACCACTAGTGAAACATATGGCCCCTGGGTCTATTCTCATCATATCAATCTATATCACTTTATTTACTTGCTTTGTTTTTACTTTGCCTTTACTTTTTACGTTGCATCTATCTATCAAAAATACCAAAAATATTATCTCTACTAGATCTCACTCTCGTAAGTGACCGTGAAGGGATTGACAACCCCTAAGCGTTGGTTGCGAGTTGCTATCGTGTTGTGCAGGTACGAGGGATTTGCGGGTGACCTCCTACTGGATTGATACCTTGGTTCTCAAAAACTGAGGGAAATACTTACGCTACTGTGTTGCATCATCCTCTCCTCTTCGGGGAAAACCAAAGCAAGCTCGAGACGTAGCAAGAAGGATTTCTGGCGCCGTTGCCGGGGAGGCTTACGCAAAAGTCAACATATCAAGTACCCATCACAATCCCTATCTCTCGCATTACATTATTTGTCATTTGCCTCTCATTTTCCTCTCCCCCACTTCACCCTTGCCGTTTTATTCGCCTTCTCTTTCCTAATCTCCTCCTCTCTTTCCTGTTTGCCTTTTTCCAGTTGCCTTTCTGTTTGCTTGTGTGTTGGATTACTTGTTGCCATGGCACAAGATAATACCAAATTGTGTGATTTCTTGAATACCAATAATAATGAATTCCTTAGTACTCTGATTGCTCCTCTTAATAATGATGAGTCTTGTGAAATCAATACCGCTTTGCTGAATCTTGTTATGAAAGATCAATTCGCCGACCTTCCTAGTGAAGATGCCGCTACTCATCTAAACAATTTTGTTGATTTGTGCGATATGCAAAAGAAAAAAGATACGGATAACAATATTGTCAAATTGAAGTTATTTCCGTTTTGACTTAGAGATCATGCTAAAGTTTGGTTTTCATCTTTGCCTAAAAACACTATTGATTCTTGGAACAAGTGCAAAGATGCTTTTATTTCTAAGTATTTTCCTCCCGCTAATATTATCACTCTTAGGAATGATATCATGAATTTTAAACAACTTGATCATGAGCATGTTGCCCAATCTTGGGAAAGAATGAAATTAATGCTTCGCAATTGCCCTACTCATGGTTTGAATTTATGGATGATCATACAAAATTTTTATGCCGGATTGAATTTTGCTTCTAGAAATCTTTTAGATTCGGCCGCGGGATGCACTTTTATGGAAATTACGTTAGGGGATGCTACCAAATTGCTTGATAATATTATGGCTAATTATTCTCAATGGCACACCGAAAGATCTTCTAGTAAAAAAGTGCATGCTATAGAAGAAATCAATGTTTTGAGTGAAAAGATGGATGAACTTATGAAGATGTTTGCTCCTAAAAATACTCCTCTTGATCCCAATGATATGCCTTTATCTACTTTGCTTGAGAATAATAATGAATCTATGGATGTGAATTTCATTGGTAGGAATAGTTTTGGAAATAACGCTTATAGAGGGAATTTTAATCCTAGGCCTTATCCTAGTAATCCTTCTAATAGTTATGGAAATTCCTACAACAACTCCTATGGAAATTTTAATAAGATGCCCTCTGAATTTGAGAGTAGTGTTAAAGAGTTTATGAATTCACAAAAGAATTTTAATGCTTTGCTTGAAGAGAAATTGCTTAAAGTTGATGATTTGGCTAGGAACGTTGATAGAATTTCTCTTGAAATTGATTCTTTAAAGCTTAGATCTATTCCTCCTAAGCATGATATCAATGAGTCTCTCAAAGCCATGAGAATTTCCATTAATGGTGCAAGGAAAGAACCGCTAGGATGCGTGCTTCCAAAGATGCCTTTATTAAAGCGTGTTCTTCCAATTCCTATGAAAATCAAGATGAAAATCTAAAAGTTATTGATGTGTCACCTATCAAATCTTTGTTTTGCAATATGAATCTTGATGAATCTGAATATGATCTTCCTTTACCTAGAAGGCGTTCTAAGAATTTGGACTTTCTAGATCTTGATGATGAAATTGATGAAAGTGGGATTAAGATAAATAGAAACTGTGATGTTGCTAAACCCACTATTTTGGATCTCAAGGAATTTAATTACGAAAATTGCTCTTTGATTGGTTGTATTTCCTTGTTGCAATCCGTGCTAGAATCTCCTCATGCTTATAGTCAAAATAAGGCCTTTACCGAACATATTGTTGATGCCTTGATGCAATCTTATGAAGAAAAACTTGAGATCAAAGTTTCTATCCCTAGAAAACTCTATGATGAGTGGAACGTACTATTAAAATTAAAATTAAAGACTTTGATTTTCATGCTTTGTGTGATTTGGGTGCTAGTGTCTCTACTATTCCCAAAAGTTTATGTGATTTGCTAGATTTATGTGATTTTGATGATTGCTCTCTAAACTTGCATCTTGCGGATTCCACTATTAAAAAGCCTATGGGAAGAATTAATGATGTTCTTATTGTTGCAAATTGGAATTATGTGCCCGTAGATTTTATCGTTCTTGATATAGATTGCAATCCTTCATGTCCTATTATTCTTGGTAGACCTTTCCATAGAACGATTGGTGCAATTATTGATATGAAGGAAGGGAATATTATATTCCAATTTCCCTTAAAGAAGGGTATGGAACACTTCCCTAGAAAGAAAATAAAATTACCATATGAATCTATCATGAGATGCACTTATGGATTGCCTACCAAAGATGGCAATACCTAGATCTATCCTTGCTTTTATGCCTAGCTAGGGGCGTTAAACGGTAGCGCTTGTTGGAAGGCAACCCAATTTTATTTTGTGTTTTTTTTGTTTTTTCTTCTGTTTATAAATAAATAATCCATCTACCTTCTGTTTGGATGTGGTTTTATGTTTTAATTAGTGTTTGTGCCAAGTAGGACCTATAGGATAACCTACGATGATAGTTGATTTGATTCTGCTGAAAAACAGAAACTTTAGCGCTCACGAGATTAGCTGTCATTTTTTACTGGAGAGTGATTTTGCGTTGATTCTTTTCTGCTCATCAATAAACACATTGTCCAGGACTTCCTATTTTTGTAGAATTTGTAGAGTTCCAGAAGTTTGCGTTAGTTACAGATTACTACAGACTGTTCTGTTTTTGACAGATTCTGTTTTTCGTGTGTTGTTTGCTTATTTTGATGAATCTATGGCTAGTAAATTAGTTTATAAGCCATAGAGAATTCGGAATACAGTAGGTTTAACACCAATATAAATAAAGAATGAGTTAATTACAGTACCTTGAAGTATTCTTTTGTTTTCTTTCTCTAACGGAGCTCAGGAGATTTCTGTTGAGTTTTGTGTTGTGAAGTTTTCAAGTTTTGGGTGAATTCTTTTGATGGATTATGGAACAAGGAGTGGCAAGAGCCTAAGCTAGGGGATGCCCTTGGCACCCCCAAGATAATCCAAGGACAACAAAAAGTCAAAGCTTGGGGATGCCCCGGAAGGCATCCCCTCTTTCGTCCACTTCCATCGGTAATTTACTTGGAGCTATATTTTTATTCACCAACATGATATGTGTTTTGCTTGGAGCGTCTTGTATTATTTGTGTCTTTGCTTGTTAGTTTACCACAATAATCTTTGCTGTACACACCTTTTGAGAGAGCCATACATGAATTGAAATTTGTTAGAATACTCTATGTTCTTCACTTATATCTTTTGAGCTTGATAGTTTTGCTCATAGTGCTTCACTTATATCTTTTGAGCGCGATAATTTTTTCTCTAGTGCTTCACTTAGATCTTTTAGAGCATGGTGGTGGATTTGTTTTAAAGAAACTTGATCTCTGATGCTTCACTTAGATTATTTTGAGAGTCTCTTATAGCATGGTAATTTGCTTAATGTTAATATACTTGGTGTTCAAGATATGTGAAACTTTCTTTTGAGTGCGTTGTATACTAAGATAAGTTTGATGCTTGATAATTGTTTTGAGATATGAAGGTGATAATATTAGAGTCATCCTACTTGAGTAGTTGTGAATTTAAGGAATACTTGTGTTGAAGTTTGTGATTCCCGTAGCATGCACGTATGGTGAACCGTTATGTGATGAACTCGGAGCATGATTTATTTATTGATTGTCTTCCTTATGAGTGGCGGTCGGGGACGAGCGATGGTATTTTCCTACCAATCTATCCCCCTAGGAGCATGCACGTAATACTTTGCTTTGATAACTTCTAGATTTTTGCAAAAAGTATCTGAGTTCTTTATGACTAATGTTGAGTCCATGGATTATACGCACTTTTTCCCATCCTTCCACCTTTGCTAGCCTCTCTAATACGGTGCACCTTTCGCCGGTATCATACACCCACCATAAACCTTCCTCAAAACAGCCACCATACCTACCTATCATGGCATTTCCATAGCCATTCCGAGATATATTGCCATGCAACTTTCCACCATTCCGTTTATTATGACATGCTCCATCATTGTCATATTGCTAGCATGATCATGTAGTTGACATCGTATTTGTGGCAAAAGCCACCTTTCATAATTCTTCCATACATGTCACTCATGTTTCATTGCATATCCCGGTACACCGCCGGAGGCATTCATATAGAGTCCTATTTTGTTCTAAGTATCGAGTTGTAATTGTTGAGTTGTAAGGAAAAATAAAAGTGTGATGATCATCATTATTAGAGCATTGTCCCAAGTGAGGAAAGGATGATGGAGTCTATGATTCCCCCACAAGTCGGGATGAGACTCCAGACGAAAATAAAAAAAGAGGCCATAAAAAAAAGAGAAAAGGCCCAAATAAAAAAATAAAAAAATGAGAGAATAAGAGAGAAGGGACAATGCTACTATCCTTTTACCACACTTGTGCTTCAAAGTAGCACCATGATCTTCATGATAAAGAGTCTCTCATTCGTCACTTTCATATAATAGTGGGAATTTTTTATAGAACTTGGCTTGTATATTCCAATGATTGGCTTCCTCAAAATGCCCTAGGTCTTCGTGAGCAAGCGAGTTGGATGCACACCCACTTAGTTTCTTTTGTTGAGCTTTCATATACTTATAGCTCTAGTGCATCCGTTGCATGGAAATCTCTACTCACTCACATTGATATCTATTGATGGGCATCTCCATAGCCCGTTGATACGCCTAGTTGATGTGAGACTATGTTCCCTCTTTTTGTCTTCTCCACAACCACCGTTCTATTTCACATATAGTGTTATATCGATGGCTCACGCTCATTTATTGCGTGAAGATTGAAAAAGTTTTGAAAATGTTAAAGTATGAAACAATTGCTTGGCTTGTCACCGGGGTTGTGCATGATTTAAATACTTTGTGTGGGGAAGATGGAGCATAGCCAGACCATATGATTTTGTAGGGATAACTTTCTTTGGCCATGTTATTTTGAGAAGACATAATTGCTTTGTTAGTATGCTTGAAGTGTTATTATTTTTATGTCAATATGAACTTTTGTCTTGAATCTTTCGGATCTGAATATTCATACCATGATTAAGAAGATTTACATTGAAATTATGCCAAAGTATCACTCCGCATCAAAAGTTCTTTTTTATCATTTACCTACTCGAGGACGAGCAGGAATTAAGCTTGGGGATGCTTGATACGTCTCCAACGTATCTATAATTTTTGATTGCTCCATGCTACTTTATCTATTGTTTTGGACTATAATGGCTTTATTTTCCACTTTTATATTATTTTTGGGACTAACCTATTAATCAAAGGCCCAGCCCAGAATTGCTGTTTTTTGCCTTTTTCAGTATTTCGAAGAAACAGAATATCAAACGGAGTCCAAATGGAATGAAACCTTCGGGAACGTGATTTTCTCATCAGATAAGACCCAGGAGACTTGGACCCTCCATCAAGAAAGCCACGAGGCGGTCACGAGGGTGGAGGGCGCGCCCCTCCCCTTAGGCACGCCCCCCTACCTCGTGGGCCCCTCGGAGCTCCACCAACGTACTCCTTCCTCCTATATATACCTACGTATCCCCGTATGATCAAAAAAGGAGCCAAAAACCTAATTCCACCGCCGCAACCTTCTGTATCCACGAGATCCCATCTTGGGGCTTGTTCCGGAGCTCCGCCGGAGGGGGCATCCACCATGGAGGGCTTCTACATCATCACCGTAGCCCCTCCGATGAAGTGTGAGTAGTTTACTTCAGACCTTCGGGTCCATAGCTAGTAGCTAGATGGATTCTTCTCTGTTTTTGGATCTCAGTACAATCTTCTCCCCCTCTCTCGTGGAGATCTATTCGATGTAATCTTCTTTTTGCGGTGTGTTTGTTCAGACCGATGAATTGTGGGTTTATGATCCAATATTATCTATGGAAAATATTTGATTCTTCTCTGAATTCTTTTATGTATGATTGAGTTATCTTTGCAAGTCTCTTCAAATTATCCGTTTGGTTTGGCCAACTAGATTGGTAGTTCTTGCAACGGGAGAAGTGCATGGCTTTGGGTTCAATCTTGCGGTGTCCTTACTCAGTGACAGAAAGAGTTGCAAGGCACGTATTGTATTGTTGTCATCGAGGATAACAAGATGGGGTTTTTATCATATTGCATGAATTTATCCCTCTACATCATGTCATCTTGCTTAAAGCGTTACTCTGTTTTTAACTTAATACTCTAGATGCATGCTGGATAGCGGTCGATGAGTGGAGTAATAGTAGTAGATGCAGAATCGTTTCGATCTACTTGTCACGGACGTGATGCCTATATACATGATCATTGCCTAGATATACTCATAACTATGCTCAATTCTGTCAATTGCTCAACAGTAATTTGTTCACCCACTGTAGAATACTTATGCTCTTGAGAGAAGCCACTAGTGAAACCTATGGCCCTCAGGTCTATTCTCATCATATCAATCTATATCACATTATTTACTTGCTTTGTTTTTACTTTGCCTTTACTTTTTACTTTGCATCTATCTATCAAAAATACCAAAAATATTATCTCTATCAGATCTCACCCTCATAAGTGACCATGAAGGGATTGACAACCCCTAAGCGTTGGTTGTGAGTTGCTATCGTGTTGTGCAGGTATGAGGGACTTGCGTGTGACCTCCTACTAGATTGATACCTTGGTTCTCAAAAACTGAGGGAAATACTTACGCTACTATGCTGCATCATCCTCTCCTCTTCGGGGAAAACCAACGCAAGCTCGAGACATAGAAGCCTCCCGAAGCTTTTTGATATCCTTCTCCCGGACAGTAGAGGCCATCCACTTGCCTCATGCTCCGGATCCGGACATTTTCGGAGGGCCTTTGTGGGTGGAGAAGACGAATGCTTGGGCGTTGGAGCTTGAGTGAGAGAGAATGGATGAGCAGAGGATGGAGAAGGCGTGGGTGAAAAAGGGGAGTGATGGCGCGGTTGGGTTACCCACACCCGTATTGATGAGAATCCCGAGATAAGGGAACACGATCTCTGCTTCGACAGGACGGGCCAACAAAACCGCCTCACGATATGTGCGGTAACAGGTTGAGAAAAATTGTTCGCATAATGACCAGGCCGCGGCGTGATGTCAGGCTATGGAAAGTTGTCAGCAGATTAGCTTTGTGGAATATTGTGCTCTGTGCGGTGGTATGTGGAAATTGTTTTGCAGAGCCGGACACGATCCTTATGTTCAAGATCTTCTATGGAGTATTCGGAGAAGGAACCCGCCTTGCAGTGCCGAAGACAATCAGCCCATCGGGCTCATCATCATTGAAGCCTGGTTTAGGGGCTACTAAGGGAGTCCTGGATTAGGGGGTCCTCGGACAGCCGGACTATGTACTTGTGCCGGACTGTTGGACTATGAAGATAGAAGATTGAAGACTTCGTCCCGTGTCTGGGTGGGACTCTCCTTTGCGTGGAAGGCAAGCTTGGCAATTCTGATATGTAGATTTCCTTCTCTGTAACCGACTCTGTGTAACCCTAGCCCCCTCTGGTGTCTATATAAATCGGAGGGTTTAGTCCATAGGACGACAACAATCATAATCATAGGCTAGCTTCTACGGTTTAGCCTCTACGATCTTGTGGTACATCAACTCTTGTAATACTCATATCATCAAGATCAATCAAGCAGGAAGTAGGGTATTACCTCCATCAAGAGGTGCCGAACCTGCATAAACATTATGTCCCCCGCCTCCTGTTACCATTAGCCTTAGACGCACAGTTTGGGACCCCCTACCCGAGATCCGCCGGTTTTGACACCAACACCTGCTCCAGGAGGAGAAGACGATGATTCCACTTGCCCGGAGAACTACATCATCATCGACGACACCGACTCAGACCCCGACGATAGCGATGATGACTATATTGATGAAGCTGGAGCAGATATCATGGAGTCTTCCACCGAACAATTTTTCTAGTCCACCACCATATCAGTAGTAGTATTCCCCCATGTATATAGTATAGTCCGAGCACTTTTGTAACGATAGTTAGATCGATGTATGCCATTGTTTAAATTGATTGAAGTGATATGTTGTGTTTATCTCATGTGCATATGGGTAGTGTTTTCCCTCTAGATCTCATTCTACTCTGTTTTCTCGTCTTTTCTAAACCCATCAGATGCCTCCGAGACGTGACAATGGATTTGCTTTCCCACCGGAGCTCACTCAGTTGATCCAGCAGCAGGATACCCTGATGCAGCTACTAGTCCAGAATAAGAATCAGGGGAACAACAACAACAACAACCCACCACCACCACCTTTTGATCACTTAGCCCACTTTCTAAGGCTGAATCCGCCGGTGTTCTCCAGTAGCACTGATCCGATAGTTGCAGATGATTGGCTCTGCAAGATTGGAAGGGAGTTGACCACTGCAGGATGCATAGATGCGGAGAGAGTGCGTTTTGCCGCACATCAGCTTGATGGACCCACATCGTCTTGGTGGGAGAATTTCACATCCACTTACCCCATCGACACTGTCACATGGTACCAGTTTTAGCAAGCTTTTCATACTGCCCATGTTTCAGCAGGAGCTATGTCCATGAAGAAGCGTGAGTTTCGCAACTTGCACCAAGGAGGACGCACAGTGGGCCAGTATGTGGATGATTTTGGCAAGTTAGCACGTTATGCCCCAGATGATGTTGCTATGGATGCAGCTAAGCAGGAGAAGTTTCTAGAAGGACTGAATGATGAGATGAGCATGCAGTTGATGGTGGCAACCTTGAACAACTACCAGGAGTTGGTAGGTAGAGCTCTCATGATTGAACGGAAGCAGCAGCAGATTGACAACCACAAGAGGAAGCATAGACAAGGGAAGTACAATTCAGGAGCTCAACAGAGGCCCCATTTATCCCGCACTCGGGAGGACACCTTCACCATAACCATGGAGGCCATAGCTCTAGTGGAGGGAGCTCTCACAACCATAGCGGCCCCAAGAATGGGAATGTTAATAGAGGAAGCAACGGTCAGAACGGTTCCAACCCAGCAACGCTCGCCAAGAAAGATCTAAGTCACATTACTTGTTGCAAGGGCGGGAAGAATGGACATTACGCCATGGAGTGTTCTGAAGCAAAGAATGGAAATGGCAATGGAAGATCTGGGAAGAAGCCCAACCCTTTCAACTGGGGACAAGTGAACCACGTGAGCGTGGAGGAGGTTGAAGCGCAACCCGATGCAGTAACAGGTAAGTTTTTGGTTAAGTCATTTACTGCAATCGTTCTTTTTGATACTGGTGCATCGCATTCATACATATCAAGGGGATTTGTGGATAAGTTTAACCTGCCAACCCAAGCCCTTAGGTCACACATGTTAATAACCATGCCAGGAGCAGAGTATATGGCCAGCCTATGGTGTGCTCAGTTACCATTAAGGATTGGTAACTACGGGTTCCCCTCAGACCAAATAGTATTGGAGTCACAAGGACTGGAGGTAATATTAGGCATGGATTGGTTATCGAAGTATGGAGGGAACATTGACTATGCCAGTAAGTCGATTTTGCTCACCACCCAGAAGGAAGAAGGATCAAGTATGTATCCCAGCATGTGCCGAAGAGGACTCAAGTGGATTCCTTATCAGGAGTTGTACAGGAGGAAGTACCAGTGGTGAAGGATTTCCCTGATGTATTTCCAGAAGAGTTGCCAGGCATGCCACCGGATAGAGACATTGAGTTTTTGATTGAGCTTTTGCCAGGCACATGGCCAATATCTAAGAGACCGTACAAGATGCCCGCATATGATTTGGAAGAAATTAAGAAGCAGATTAAGGAGTTACTGGATAAAGGCTATATTCGCGCAAGTTCGTCATCTTGGGGATCACCAGTGCTTCTAGTGGAGAAGAAGGATGGATCGTTGAGAATGGTTGTTGATTGTCGTGGATTGAATGAATTGAAAATCAAGAACAAGTACCCACTGCCGATGATCAATGATTTTTTTGACCAGTTGCAAGGAGCTAAAGTATTTTCCAAGATCAATCTACGATCAGGATACCACCAGCTGAAGATTCGAGAGCAAGATATACCTAAGACAGCTTTTACCACAAGGTACGTGCTATATGAGTATACTGTTATGTCATTTGGTCTGGCTAACGCACCAACATATTTCATGAACATGATGAACAAGGTGTTTATGGAATTCTTGGATAAGTTCGTCGTGGTATTCATTGATGATATTCTGGTTTACTCGAAGAATGAAGAGGAGCATAAGGAGCATTTGCGTTGGTACTTGGGAAGCTCAGAGAACATCAGTTATATGCCAAGTTCAGCAAGTGTGAATTTTTGTTGAAGGAAGTTGGATTCCTCGGACATGTTATATCCAGAGAAGGAATAGCAGTAGACCCCACCAAGGTTGTCACCGTGACAAATTGGGAAGCACCCACATCATTTGGAGAGATCCGGAGTTTTCTTGGACTCGCAGGATCCTATAGGAGGTTTATTGAGAATTTCTCGAAGATTTCAAAGCCCATGACTGAGTAGTTGAAGAAGGACACCAAGTTGAAATGGACTAAGGAATGTGAGGCCAGTTTCTAGGAGTTGAAGAAACGTTTGGTTACAACCCCAGTGTTGATTATTCTAGATCAACGCAAGGATTATCAAGTGTATTGCGACGCTTCTCGTCGAGGACTTGGATCAGTGCTTATGCAAGAGGGAAGAGTTGTTTCATATGCCTCACCACAACTTAAACCCCATGAGTTGAAATATGCTATGCACGATTTGGAGTTAGCGGCCGTAGTGCATGTGTTGAAGACATGGAGACATTTTCTCATCGGAAACCACTGTGAGGTGTACACGGATCACAAGAGTTTGAAGTATATCTTCATGCAGAAGGAGTTGAATCTCAAGCAGAGGAGATGGTTGGAGCTCATGAAGGATTATGATATGAGGTTGCATTATCATCCTGGAAAGGCCAACATAGTAGCTGATGCGCTGAGCCGCAAGAGTCATGTCAATACACTCATGACCGGAGAGTTACACAGGGAGTTACCAGAAGATCTTCGTGAGCTATGTTTGGAAATAGTTCCGAGAGGTTATGTAGCAGCATTGGAAATTCAGTCTACTTTGATGGATAAGATTAGAGAAGCTCAGAAGACGGACAAGGAGATTGCCAAGTTAAAGGAAAGGATGAGCAAAGGAAAGGCTAAAGGATTTCATGAGGATGAGCATGATACCTTATGGTTTGAGGACTGCGTATATGTGCCAAATGATCCGGAGATCAGGAAGTTGATTCTGCAGGAGGCGCATGATTCGCCGTATTTGATTCACCCAGGAAACACCAAGTTGTATCTGGATTTGAAGGACAGTTTCTGGTGGACCGGAATGAAGAAGGATATTGTGGAGTATGTAGCAGTTTGTGATGTATGTCAGAGAGTGAAGGCAGAGCATCAGAAGCCGGCTGGATTGTTACAGCCATTGCCAATACCCGAATGGAAGTGGGATAATCTAGGCATGGATTTTATAACAGGATTGCCCAGGACTCGTTCAGGCTATGACTCGATATGAGTTGTAGTCGATCGTTTGATGATGGTAGCTCATTTCATCCCAGTGAAGATCACTTACACCAGTGCTAAGTTGGCCAAGATATACATGACCAGGATCGTATGTCTACATGGAGTTCCGAGGACCATTGTATTAGATAGAGGAACCCAGTTTACCTCAAACTTCTGGAATCAGTTGCATGAGACTTTGGGTACCATGCTAGAGTTCAGTACAGCCTATTATCCATAGAGAGATGGATAGACCGAGAGAGTCAATCAGATTCTGGAGCACAAGTTGAGAGCTTGTGCACTAGATTACGGATCTAGTTGGGACGACAATTTGCCGTATGCAGAGTTCTCTTACAACAACAACTATCAAGCCAGTTTGAAGATGACTCCTTTCAAAGCTTTGTACAGAAGGAGGTGCAGGACGCCGTTGTTGTGGGATGAAGTTGGAGGCCGTCAATTGTTTGGACCAGATTTGATTATGGAGTCTGAAGAGAAGGTTAAGCTGATCCCCGATAGACTCAAGCTAGCCTAGTCCAAACAGAAGAGCTATGCGGATTCTAAACGCAAGGAAACAGTTTACGAAGTCGGAGACAGAGTGCATCTTCGTGTGTCCCCACTTCGAGGAGTTAAGAGATTTGGAGTTAAGGGGAAGTTAACACCACGTTTTGTGGGACTATACAAAGTTTTGGAACGTATGGGAGAAGTTGCTTACAAGTTGGAATTGCCAGAAGGATTGTCAGGAGTTCACGATGTGTTCCACGTTTCCCAGTTGAAGAAGTGCCACGCAGAGATGGACGATATTCCTGTGAGAGATACAGTGCCACTGGAAGTGATTCAGTTGGATAGCGGTTTGACCTACGAGGAGAAACTAGTCAAGATTCTTGAGTTTGCCAGCCAAGTCAGCCGCAACAAGGTTATCAACTGTTGCAAAGTTCAGTGGAGCCACCATATCAAGGATGAAGCCACCTGGGAACGAGAGGAAGATCTACGGAAGGACCACCCACACCTATTTTCTAGCCAACCCGAATCTCGAGGGCGAGATTCATCTTAAGGGGGTAGGTTTATAACATCCCAAATTTTCAATTTGGAATGTTATACATTCGATCATCATTGCATATCATATTTTTATTGCATTTTGGGTTGATCCTAGAAATTGTACGCAACTCAAGGACCCACGGAGAGAGTTGGGGATTTCGTTATTTTCATATTTCAGTTTTCTCAAATTTTGAAAAGAGGATCATTTGATTTTAATTATTTTCACTTCGAATATTTCTTTTATGAAAATAAAAGAGAGGGGATAAAATGACTTTCCCAAAATAAAGAAATATTGTAGGTTAAACATTAAAATCAAATAAGAATTTTATTCGGAGTTTTATCGCTATTTTATTTGAATTAGGAAAAAAATGTGTTTTTCAAAATTGCATTAGAGGCCCAAACAAATGTTCACTTTGTCCGCAATAATTTTAGAGGACGGGGAAAATTTATTTTAGGATTTTTGGAGTCCGTTTAGTATTTATTTACTTTATTTTTCTGCGCAGAATTACTTAAAAAAAAGAACCGACTTAGTCGGGCCGTACACGACCCGGACTCTTCCGGCCGGCCCTCTTAAAAGGCCCGCCCGGGACCCCGCCAGCCCAGCCGCCCACCACCGCTAACCCTAGCCACCACCGCCGTCGCCGTCCCTCGGAGCCGCCCGCAGACCCCGCCGGCACCCGACGCTGCCCCGCCGCCTATCGCCGCTGCCAGCCATCTCCGAAGACGCCGCCGTCTCGACCCCGCCGCCGAGGTAGTTGCCGCCGCCGCCGGTTTTTCGTAGAAAACGTTTTTTCTGAAAACCCTTGGTTATTTTATTTTAGATCAGGTTTTTTTCTGGTTTAGTTATTTAGCGAACACCCGTTCGTACGTTCGTTTTAACGAACAGTTTTCACTCATTAGCTACAGATAGCGAACGTTCGTTCGTTAGCCTGTTCGTCAGTTTTTCTTTTTCTAGGATTTTTCTGTGATTATTTTCAATCGCGATTTCTGCCCTGATTTTCGTTTTAGTTTATCTTTTCGCTCGTTTATCAGAATCAGGCGATTCAAGCGCCTAGATCTTCGTCTCGAAGCCCTCTTTCCTTTTAATCAAATTGAACAAGATTTTGCTACTGTAAAATTTGACTTTAGTCTAGATTAGTAAACGGATCTTGTTTCTTTTGTAGTTTGAGTTTCGTTGCTTCGTTTGATTTGATTCTTTTTGCAAACCGGAGTTATTAAGTTGAAATTTTTGGTTAGATCTCTTATTAGAGTTTTACCCGTGCTTCTAGGTGAGCGCTTATTGTATGCTTGTTTATTGCGATAGAGTACCCGGAGTGCCAAGCGTGCTACTACGAGTCTCTAGGTTTCACAGATCATCAGCAAGGCAAGTAACACTTTGATCATACCTCTTTACTACCCAGTTTTATGGCATTAGATCAATCCTCAAACAATTGCATGGTTAGGATGTGATTAATATGTGGGTTTTGGGAAGTAGATCATGAGGTAGAACCTATTTCCCTGTTTATTATCAAACCTTTAGGAGTTACTTCTATGTTGCTTATACTGCTATGCTATGCTCGTAGACGTGGTTTGGGTGAGTGTATCGATGACAGCTATGAGTATTGTTAATTAATGGTTAAGTTAAGCTTGCAAGTTAAATACACATCTGGGTGGATTGCTTGAAGGCACCCTGGAGTACCCAGTGGTTGTCAGGGCACCTGGAGAATCCAGTGTTGTCCTAGGATATCGCGGAGTACCCGTGTGATCATCCTATGGTCCACCACCCAGGCTCAAAGGGATCATAAGTTTATTCATGATAGACACTTCCGTGTGGAGTCACAAGCCATTATGGGCTCTGGCATAGTTGAGTAAGTTGCGTGAAGCTCAGAGGTAGACTAGCAGATGTAGTAGGTTGTTGGTGGTACTGTCTACCCAGAGTAGAGTTAATGCTTCAGAAAGACTGTGTCTCGAATCTCCCACTATGGATGCATTCGAGTCTTGTGGGGAAAAGTGCGCAAACCTCTGAAGAGTGTATAAACTAATTATGGTTAGCCGTGTCCCTGGTTATGGACGTCTTGAGTATCTAGTTCTTGGATTATCATGTTGATCTCATCACTCTAAATATAATGTGGTTGGGTTAATGATGATGCTTAATTGGGATTGAGTTGGAGGAACCTTCTCAATGTTTAACAACCACCATGATAGTTAAATTAAATTTATTCCTTTGTTGTAGAGAAAAATTGGCTTTATGCAAAACTGTAACCATAGAGCTTTCCACCAGCCATATATGCATGTAGTGATAGCATTTATCCTGTTCATTACTCTATGTGTTACATTGCCAGCATATTCCATGTGCTGACCCGTTTTGGGCTGCAACGTTGATGTTGCAGACTTTTCAGAAGACGAGTAAGGCGCCATAGGTCGTTGTCTTTCACTTAGTGAAGCCGTTGGAGTTGATGGACTCACTTTATCTTTCAAGCCTTCCGTTGTTATCGATTTTAGATGGCCTTAAGACATATTATTGTAATACGTTCTATTTTGAGACATTCGATGTAATAAGTGTGTGATTGCTACTATGTTATAAATCCTCAAGTATTGTGCCTGTCAGCATTACCGATCCAGGGATGACACTGATGCACAGAGATCGGACTGTTTGAGGTCTGGTAACTACAATCTTCCAGACCAAGGTCGGCACCAATGGAAGGTCCGTGAGAGGTCATCATTGATGGAGGTAGTAATTGGTGAAGATGAATCACCCATACCCCTACAAGGTCCAATGGCTAAGCGACTCTGGCACTATCCAAGTCGAGCATACGGTGCAAGTTTCCTTCGAGATCGGAGCTTACAAAGACATTTCGGAGTGTGATGTCGTTTCGATGACCATTTGCCACCTCCTTTTTGGACGTCCATGGCAATTTGACCGACGCATTATCCACAACGGGCGTACAAACCACTATAGCTTCAAGATGAAAGGAAAGGAGTACGGGCTACGACCTATGTCTCCAAGTCAAGTAATCACCGACAAGCAAGCCATCCATCATGGACAAAATAGTGAGAGAGCGAACCACCACAAAGAGAGTGAGCGCCACAAGCCAAAATCGAGTGCCTCCATGATGAGCGACAAGAAAAACTTAGTTCTTTTTGCCCCCAAAAGTGAGATGAGAGAAGTTTGTGAGAACCCAAAGTGTTATGCACTATGTCCTTTTGTGCAAGGATGAGGCACCAAAAACTAACACCTCTCACAATCTACCTTTAGTGTTGTCTTCTATTTTGCAGGAATTGCAAGACGTTTTCCTCAATGAGCTACCTCTGGGACTACCACCACTACGAGGCATCGAGCACCACATCGACCTCATACCGAAGCCCCCTTCATAACAAAGCACCCTACCGTGTTAACCCTGAGGAAACCAAGGATATCCAACGGCAAATACAACAACTCCTCGAGGCCATGTGTGAGAAAGCTTGAGCCCATGCGTCGTTCTGGTAATCCTTGTTCCTAAGAAATATGGCACTTATCACATGTGTTCCGATTTCCGTCCCATCAGTGTTATCACCGTTAGATATCGGTACCCCATTCCACTTAGATGATATGCTAGATGAACTTAGCAGAGCCACAATTTTCTCTAAAATTGATCTTAAAAGTGGCTATTACCAAATCCACATACAAGAAGGTGATGCATGGAAAACTGCATTTAAGACCAAATTTGGTTTATATGAATGGCTAGTTATGCCAATGAGTTTACCTGAAGCACCCGGTTCCTTTGTGCGAGTTATGCATTTTGTTCTTAGACCATACATTGGTGTATTTGTTGTGGTCTATTTTGATGATATTCTTGTCTTTAGCAAATCCCTCAAAGATCATGTCACCCATCTTAGAACCGTTTTGCAAACTCTTAGAAAAGAGCGCCTTTGTGCTAATATTGACAAATGCCTTTTTGGCGTTGATAAGCTTGTTTTCTTGGGTTCCGTTGTGTCTTCTAAGGGTGTTCATTTAGATAAATCTAAGATCAATGCTATTAAAACTTGGTCCCAACCAACCAACTTGCAACAAGTGCGATGTTTCCTTGGCCTAGCCGGTTTCAATTGTAGATTCATTAAGGACTTTAGCACTATTGCATCTCCTTTATGTGCTTTGAGTAAGAAGGATGCACCATTCATTTGGGGACCATCTCAAGACACCGCATTTAATAAGGTTAAGAATTTGCTTACTCATGCTCCCATGCTTGCATTACCCAACTTGAAAAACCATTTGAAATTCATTGTGATGCTAGTGGTAATGGCATAGGAGGTGTGTTAACGCAAGAGAAACGCCCCATAGCTTACTTTAGTGAAAAACTTTCCGGAGCGCAACTCAATTATCCCATCTATGATAAATAGCTATATGCTTTAGTGCGAGTTTTGCATGAATGGGAACATTACCTTCGCCCTGACGAATTTGTCATTAATACCGACCGTGAAACGCTTAAATACGTTAAGGGTCAAACTAAGTTGAAAAAGCGTCATGCTAAGTGGAGTGAGTTCATTGAGTCATTTCCTTATTCATCAAATATATCAAAGGCAAAGAAAATTTTATGGCGGATGCTCTTTCCCGCATATGCATGCTTGTCACCAAACTTGAATTGAATCTCATTGGTTTTAAGCACATTAATTGCTTGTACGCTCATGATCCTATTTTTGCTATTCCTTATGCTAACTGTTTGACACATACATCTTGGGAATGCTATTACATTAAGGATGGTTATATTATGAGAGCTAACAAACTTTGCATCCCTGAGTCTTCTCTTTTTTTTTACTATTTACTGTGACCCAAGTCTTCTCTTCGTTTGGTACTATTGCAAGAATTTCATGGAGGAGGACTAATGGGACAATTTGGACATGACAAGACATTTGCTATGCTCTCTAAGAACTACTTTTGGCCCAAGATGTTCCGCGACGTCTCATGCTTCACCAACTGATGCTCTACATGTCGCAAAGCTAAGTAAAAAGCTCAATCCCATAGTCTTTACATGCCCCTTCCAGTTCCATATCATCCATGGGAAGATATGGGCATGGATTTTGTGCTTGGTTTGCCTAGAACTAGAAATGACAAAGATTTCGTGTTTGTTGTTGTGGACCGATTCCCTAAGATGGCTCATTTTATCCAATTCAACAAGATAGACGATACTTCACTGTGGGGACCCTGACTCATAAGTCGAGATCACCGAATGCATGTGTACAGTGATCCCAGAGATCAATGCTCACTGAACACACAGAAGCTGAATAACAAGAGTCTTACATCCATACATACCATCTTACACAAATTATGACCATTATGGTCAAGTCTTACATTGATAAAGCCTTAAGGGCTGAACATCAAATGAAACACAAGCAGCGGAAATCTTCGTCGATAAGTAGAACCCATGCCATCTGCCTTAACCCTATAGGCATTCTGACTGGGAAACATCCTAGTTCGCATGTTCGTATCCAAAGAACTCTTCTTCAAACTCCGGTTCTTCCATGCCTGGTCAATTAAATAACCAGTGGCAAGCCAATGAGTACTTTGAATGTACTCGCAAGCAACCCATGTTTTGGTTCAAGATACAACAATGCATGATATAGGTAAATTTTTGAAGAAAGCTAGTTTTGAGTGCAATGACATGTTCAACAACTCGTAAGACATGCATCAGGAGAATTCAAGTAACCATGAGGACAGGTTACAGATATCAACATAAATAGAGTGGGCATCAACCCAACTCAATCATGTCAAGTCCTTTGACTTGACCCAAGTAGATCTTCCCACTTATCCAAACACACACACTGGTTTGTAAACATGTGGACGTAGCCCAAGAGCGGTTACCCAACTGTCCTTGATCATGGACACGGCTATTCGAATAGTTTTACACTCTACAGAGGTTGCACACTTTACCCACAAGATCTGGGGAACTTCCGTGTCATCCACGACCCGCGGTACCTCAAGTACCCGGGGTAAGCACCCGATCACTATCTTTCCCTAGACGACACTAACATAGGGTCCACTCGATTGGTAGTAACCCCCGTGCCCAACATTTCACATCTTAAAATTGTGGAGCATCGCTCCCATATTTATCACATACCACTAGCACAGGGTACCAACGGTGTGTCCGGTGCCCCATAAAAATGTTCTTGGCCGCCCTACCTGGCACGACCCCATCCCGAGAGAGAGCACCAACTCTCCCCCGTCACTAGTAATGCGGGCTCCAAGCTAGTATCGACCTAGGTAATCAATAATGCCCTTTCCCATATAAGGGTAGAGTGGTTGCGCATGTAAGGTTGGAATAACGGTCACAACTTAAACCAATCCGTTTTGAAAACAACACACACACTTGCCTCGGTACACCACTTCGTCATCAAGTGGCTACCCAACTCATCATCTCCCCCCGGGCATAAGTGGCACCCGATGGGGTTTTCAAAAAGTCTCTTGAAAATACTTTGTCTCCATCACCATGCATATTCCCGTCCCTTTTTGCGTAGAACTACTTTAACATCCTATCTACCCCCACCGGCATAACCCTCATAAGAAGGTAGGATCATGCACAATGCAAGTATCAATGAGGAAGTACGGTGGCAAACCTTCAAAGTGGTTACCACCTCATCATGATTCCGTTCTAACAACAATATGGTGCTATATGACATGCATACAAAGGGTTTCATAGACATGGTCAAAGGGCTGCTTGCCTGTTTTAACAAAGTCTTCGAGGTCTTCAAATATCTCTTGTCCAACTCCGAGCATTTCGTCTACTTCGTCAACTATCGTCGAAAACAACCATAATAAGCAACACGACAAGGCAAAAATAGAAGTGCTCTAAAAAATGTGAGTTGGACTTTTTTAGGATACCTCTGGTCATATGAGGAATGACCAAGGTGATTTCATTGGAAGTGGATCAATGGATATTTCTAAACATTTTGATATGATGGAATCAAGGGGTTCATGGATTTGCAAGAAGTGTACAGAAGAACTACTTGAAAAATCATCAAAGGCTTCCATTTAACAAGGAATAATTTTACAAGCATCTAGGAGTTGGTTTCACTGGATTTGGAGTTCAAATGAATTTCCTATGAATTTGCAAAGTTGGCTAATATGAAGAAATGGCTCATTATTTTGTGTGGCACATAAAGTATTAGGAAAAATGTTGAAAAACTAAGTTATGAACTTAGAAGTATCAAGGATTTTGAATCATGGCATTTGGATCAATTTTGAGCTCTCTGTGATTTTCTAAAGTTTATCACAGAATTAAGAAAATTGGAATTTACTAAATAAGTGTGAAGGAAAGTTCTCTGGAAAAATGTGCAAGCTCCTCTAAGAGGTAGAGCATGATTTATGGAGTCACTAGAAATTTGAATCATCAAATTTGGAGGTAATATGAAAATTTGGGATATTTTACAAGTTTCCGGAAAAAGAAAAAGACAAAGGAAGTGGGGGTTATACCTATACCACGCACCGGGCGCAGCATAGAACTGCAGCGCACTGGGCCGGCCCAGCTGCATGGCCACGCGGCTAAGGAGGGCCACGCCGATGGCGTATTAGGGGAGTACGCTTCCCTACCGGGAAGGCAGTTCCCGCGGATCCCGCCTCCACTTAACCCGAGCGGGTCCGGCTGGACACGTCGGCAGAGGCTGACCGGTGGGGTCGCCGGTCCACCGGCCGGCCTTCTTCTTCCTCGCGTGGCCTCCCGTGCCGCAGGAACAGAGGGGGCGAGGCCGAGCTCGTCCTCGGCGACCAGGGGCGCTGCTGCGGGTGCCCGGCGCACCGGCGATCTAGGGGGACTGCGCCGCGCCCGCTCCCCCCGGTCAGCACTTCCAACGGAGGACGAAGGCGAGCGGGGCCACGGGCACGGCAGATGATGCTCGGGCGAGACTCGGGAAGGGTAGGGCAAGCACGGGGAGGAGGTGTGGGTCGGTCTGGGAGGTGTATGGGAGAGACAGAGAGAGAGCGAGGGGCGTCCAAAGAGGGGCTCGAAGAGGCTCTATATGGCAAAGCCATGGTGCACCGCGAGCCGCGCTCGCGGGTGCCCGTGGAATCGGTCCTGGGGACCGTTGGGAGGGGCCAGGATGGGTCAGTGGCGCTCGTGGAGTCCGTCCAGGAGGGAGGGAGGTGAGAGGGGGAGCGGGGCGAGGTCAGAGGCGGGTCAGCCGCATGGCCAGGGAGTGGCCGAGTCGGGCGGTGCTCAGGCACACGACGACGGGCTCAAAGGAGAGAGAAGGAGGAGGGGGCCGACCGTGTAGCGTGTCACGCACGCCGAGGCGGCCTCGGGTGACACGTTCACGGTGCCCAAGGTCGACGGAGCATCGGGCAGAGGGCGGCTACAGTGCCCTGGTGCACTGTAGCGCGCTCCAGAGCGCGACAATTGCATGCCATGGCACGCAAATGGCTTCCTGCGCGTGGCCAAGCCTGTCCACCAGCTCCTGGGAGTTTCTAATATGCTCCATAAAGCTTAATGGTTAAGGCAAGTCCGTAAGAAAGAAGGGGGGAGGGAAAAGAGGTGCTGCCATGGTGAAAAGGGAGGGGTAAACCAGGGTTTTACCTCCTCAATTATTAAACCAGGGTTGGATCTTTTTTCCGGAGGTCGAAGGGAACTAGGAGGGGCTGTGGTAAAAAGTTGAGGCCATGGAGAAGAGTGGAAGTGGTAAAAAAAGGGTTTTAGTAAAATGGCAGAAGGTGTTTGTTGCTGGTTTGGGCAAGAAGATGAACTCCTCTTGTCATAAGGCTTGACAGGGTCAAATGGCATGAGATAATAATAGGTTCCACCAAGGTTGAGTCCATTTGGGCAAAGTTGCCAATGCAACTTTTGTAAACCCTAGAAATTAGCAGAAATGAACTTGTGTAGATCTAGTTGAGCAAATCACTTCTCCTTTATGCACCACTTGGTGTAGTGGCCTCATTTGGTCATGTGAATATGCTCACCAAAGTTGGGGTCAAGGAGAGAAAGTTGATAGTACAAAGTTGTTCAAATTAGATTCTGGTCAGAGAGGGTTTGGGGCACTTTGATCAATATAACATTTTCTCCAACTTATGCCATTTGGTCTAGATCAATGATTAGACCATTTGAGCATGTTCACAAGATTTGAGAGCATTTGGACATGTTTGGCAATGTAAAGTTGCTCAAACTTCAAAATGGACATAAATGGTTTTGAGGGGATTTCATGGGTTTATACTATTCTCCATGACATGAGACTTGTCAAGATCATCCAACATGTCATATGTGACATGCTAGAATTTTCTTGGAATTTTTGGAGAATATTTCCTTTGTAAATGTTTCAAAAGCTTGAAATATTCAGAAAGGGTTTTTGACAGTTTTGATGAATATTTTGAACATGACCATGTGTTGAAACTCTTATATATGGACAATATATGTCCACTAAGTTTCCCTAGGTTTTTGTCAAATATTTTTGAAACAATAAAATATTTTCCCTATTAAAGACCATTTCTGGCCTTAAGAAAAGGATTTTAAATAAAATATGAAAATAACTTTTAAAATTATATTTTTGTGGTTTTTGGGTATCCTATATCTAATAGGAGTCAAATATACTTTTGGAAAGATTTTTACTGCCCTAATTAAGTACTTGCAGTGCAAACCTCAATTCAGGGGTTTTTGAAAAACTAATTTTGAAAATACTATTTGGCCAAATTATTTTTGCAAGAAATTATTGTTATGTCCTATACACATGGCATGATCATTGGGAAAGGTTTTTGGATCAAGAAGGAGTATAAGAGTTGGAGGATTTATTTTATTGTTAGAGCACTTGCAAACAACAGACAAGAACCAATCAAGGCAAGGTCCAAAACACTCAAAAGTTTTTGTCAAACCACATTTTATCATGATTGTTAGCTTAAGTGTAGTGGCATGGAAATTAGGGTGTGATAGACCTACCCCCCTTACTAGAATCTCGTCCCCGAGTTTCCCAAACTATGTGTGGAAAGGGATACAGAAACTTGGATCTGGGGTAGTCTTCAAGTCCTCATGTTGCTTCTGCTTCCGTGTAGTGCTCCATTGAGCTTGAAGTACTTGATGGTGTGGCTTCGTGTATGACGCTCTTCTTGATCCAGGTTGCTAATGGGTAGCTCGCAGTAGGTTAGATTGGGCTAGGGGTCGATGGCTCGATGGTCAATGCCCTCGTAGAGATTGGGCAAGTTAGGAAGTTGGAAACACTTCCGGGGTTGTGATGCATGGAAAGCGTTGTGCACATCAGGTAGCTCAAGTGGCAACTCCAGCTGGTAACTGTCTTCTCTTCGTCTCGTAGTGATCTCAGAGGGGGTTGTTACATCTTGGAGTGATCTCGAAGGGGGCCGATGAATCTTGGTGTGGGTCTCCTTGTCATGGAAATGCTTGGTTCCTTAGAGATGAGTGGCTTGCAAATACACATGGTCTTTGACGCGGAAGTATACTTCTTGAAGATGGTGGTTGGTGTAGTTCTTCCTCCTAGACATGACGATCTTCAGATGTTACTTGACCAGCTCAACGATTCTTCTTTCGTCTTCGGGTAGACAAGTATGTCATCAAAGAAGGATGACAACTAACTTTTCCAAGCACTCCATGAAGCCTATGGGGTACGTAAAGTGGGTTGAGGCATTTGGTGATGGTCACGGTTGAGTATTGGCCAAGGCCTTATCGATCTGGATCCAAAGCCCAAAGTCAGGATCCGACCATGTTGTGGCTTGGTAGGGCGTAAGGGTTTCAAGGATTCTAGTGTGCGAGTGAACATTTATCATCTTATCTCTAAGCACGGTTTCTGAGATGCCAATTGTGCTATCTAGTCCTTTAAACAAATCACCTCATATCACTGATAGCATCATTTCGTATAGGTCAACTCCAATCATCACTCATGTGATTCATATCCTCATGACTCCCCAAGAGGAGGTCTAACAAAATTATATACGTCTACGATCCCCAAACTCATATGTATGGCTACCCCTAAAAATCCATGGGTAGAGCATCTAAGCTTGGATTTAATAACCACCATCCAAGTGCTCAGTCTATTGACCCAAGGTCCAAGATAGTGCATCTCTATCCTAAGGAAACACGTCGTAAGCCACACCAAGATCTTGTTTCCTTCCTATGAATCAACTCCAATAGCCCATTAACTTCCATTAATCACTACACAATCCATTAATTCCACAAATCCAATGTTTATGGTGTTCCACATGATCTCCTAATGTTCCTATAATCCCCAAACACTTGAAAGGGCTATCTCTACTATAGTAAGTCCACCAATTCCCATTTATCATTGTCAAGTAAACCCCAAGGTCAGGCTTATATAGATCCCTAAATATACTCCGACAATTGATCCAATCTCCTAGTTTATTGTCCACCAAGAAACATGGTATCATAATTGAGATCATCAGTATAAATCCAATTTAATCCGAACCATGTAGACTTACTCAGCATCTAGACTCCATTAGGATCACCTATTTAATCCAAATCTGATGTCCAACGAGAATTCCTACACTTTCCCTCAAGTTGTTATCATAATATCAACTATCTCCTATCAATATCCCCTGGCTAGGTCAAATCCCTATACTTCCAAGAATTTCATCTTGCGATCATAATTGTCCTATAAATCCAATTTACTCAGGGGTAATGCAAGCTATGGTACTCTATAATCATGATCCCACCAAGTTCATCTACCAACATTAAAGCCTTATAATCCACCAAAGAGTCTCAGATAATTCCTCAAAGTCATTGATATATACTCACCAAGTCATTTGTCCTCTGTTCCTATATCCTTAAATTGGTCTTCCCTATGGCACCGTTAGTTTTGGTGCTATCTTAGGATGATAATGTGCTCGTTCACTATGTCCACTAGTTCCCTAATGAACCCAGTAATAAGCAAGGTTACGAAGGCTTAACATGTTCTCTTGCAATTCTGTGGGTTAAGCAAATGGTTAAGGATTCGAGCTGGGGTATCTTATGAAGTCTCGAAGGGTCTAGGAATGGGTTTCTAATCTTGAGGGTTAAACATAACTCTACGGGGTTTCACTTGGTCGAGGAGGCTGTAGAAAGGTTATTTAGTGCCAGTTGGTCGCCGAAGTAGAATCCCTTGGTGTATCTTGTCTTACTGGTCTTCAGAGATGAGAGGGAAAAGTAGCATAGAGGAGGGGGATGCCTAAAAGGGGGTTCTACAGTGCAGGTGCAAACAAACAGGTGCCAAAAAGGGCCAAACAAAAGAAACAAGGTAAAGAAGGTGATATAGTCGCATACTTGCCGCCTAGGGCAAAAGTGCGACCTATATCAAAACACAAAGAAATAAAAACAAGCAACACACAATCATGGTTCTATTCGAACCATCATATGGACTCGACTGCGCATAGGGGGTACACGACTCATCCTACCCTAGGGGTTCTCGGACTCAGTAGTCGTGCCTTGTGCCTCATGCAGTCTTCTGAGTTTTCCTCAGGTGTTGCTACGTCTCTTTTTTGATGAAACGATCTGGCTTGAGCCTGAAGAATCTTCGACAACTTCTTGTCTGATGAGGTGATGGGGTGATGGTGGCTCCTCGTGGCTGTCTTTGACTTGGTCTTCTCTTGTCTTCTTAATCATGATGATCGCTTTTGCTTTCTAAGGCGTCGATGGTACCAGGTTTGTAATCCTTTATGCAAGGACATTAACAAGGCATAGTAGAGGTCCAACATGTCGGTTACGTTGATGAAAACATCGACACCAAGAGAGGGGGATGTAGAGAACCGTTTTCCTGCTCACTATAGTGAGGCGGACCAAATGGCGAGGTTCTCATCCACCGGTGGTTGCCGATAGAACAACAGTAAGGACAGGATTCCTCTATTAGTGATGTATCATGTTCTTGCATATCTTACCCCCTGATCGTCATAGGAAAAGGTTGCATCATCCTAGGGCTAATTCAAAGGTGTCACCATCCTCTAGGTCTTGATGTCCTCATCCTCGAAACGGTATCTTCTGTTGGTATCGTCCTATCGTGGTGTCGCCAAACTTGTGTTCAGAAGACGTGGGCGAATGTCTGGCAAGGCGTCGTCCTTCTAGGTTATTAACGAGGATTACAAGGAATCCAATGGTTAGTGGCATAAGGGTTCTAGCGACCAAAGGTTTTGAAGGGGAAGAGATCAATAAGGAAAGTATACCTTAGTTTTCGAAAAACTGAGAAGGGAAGAGAAGTACATATAGTTTTGAAAACTAGTAGTAGTTTTGGAAATAGTTTTACCCTAACTAACGACCTTGCTAACTAAGGCTTCCTACAGTCAGGATGGCTCTGATACCAGCTCTGTGGGGACCCTGACTCATAAGTCGAGATCACCGAATGCACGTGTATAGTGATCCCAGAGATCAATGCTCACTGAACACACAGAAGCTAAATAGCAAGAGTCTTACATCCATACATACCATCTTACACAAATTATTACCATTATGGTCAAGTCTTACATTGATAAAGCCTTAAGGGCTGAACATCAAATGAAACACAAGCAGCGGAAATCTTCGTTGATAAGTAGAACCCATGCCATCTGCCTTAACCCTACAGGCATTCTGACTAGGAAACGTCCTAGTTCGCATGTTCATCTCCAAAGAACTCTTCTTCGAACTCCGGTTCTTCCATGCCTGGTCAATTAAATAACCAGTGGCAAGTCAATGAGTACTTTGAATGTACTCGCAAGCAACCCATGTTTTGGTTCAAGATACAACAATGCATGATATAGGTAAATTTTTGAAGAAAGCTAGTTTTGAGTGCAATGACATGTTCAACAACTTGTAAGACATGCATCAGGAGAATTCAAGTAACCATGACGACAGGTTACAGATATCAACATAAATAGAGTGGGCATCAACCCAACTCAATCATGTCAAGTCCTTTGACTTGACCCAAGTAGATCTTCCCACTTATCCAAACACACACACTGGTTTGTAAACATGTGGACGTAGCCCAAGAGCAGTTACCCAACTGTCCTTGACCGTGGACACGGCTATTCGAATAGTTTTACACTCTGCAGAGGTTGCACACTTTACCCACAAGATCCGGGGAACTTCCGTGTCATCCACGACCCGCGGTACATCAAGTACCCAGGGTAAGCACCCGATCACTATCTTTCCCTAGAAGACACTAACATAGAGTCCACTCGATTGGTAGTAACCCCCGTGCCCAACATTTCACATCTTAAAATTGTGGAGCATCGCTCCCATATTCATCACATACCACTGGCACGGGGAACAACGGTGTGTCCAGTGCCCCATAAAAATGTTCTTGGCCGCCCTACCTGGCACGACCCCGTCCCGAGAGAGAGCACCAACTCTCCCCCGTCACTAGTAATTCGGGCTTCAAGCTAGTATCGACCTAGGTAATCAATAATGCCCTCTCCCATATAACGGTAGAGTGGTTGCGTATGTAAGGTTGGAATAACGGTCACAACATAAACCAATCCGTTTTGAAAACAACACACACACTTGCCTCGGTACACCACTTCGTCATCAAGTGGCTACCCAACTCATCATCTCCCCCGGGCATAAGAGGCACCCAATGCGGTTTTCAAAAGTCTCTTGAAAATACTTTGTCTCCATCACCATGCATATTCCCGTCCCTTTTTGTGTAGCACTACTTTAACATCCTATCTACCCCCACCGGCATAACCCTCATAAGAAGGTAGGGTCATGCACAATGCAAGTATCAATGAGGAAGTACGGTGGCAAACCATCAAAGTGGTTACCACCTCATCATGATTCCGTTGCAACAACAATATGGTGCTATATGACATGCATAAAAAGGGTTTCATAGACATGGTCAAAGGGCTGCTTGCCTGTTTTAACAAAGTCTTCGAGGTCTTCAAATATCTCTGGTCCAACTTCGAGCATTTCGTCTACTTCGTAAACTATCGTCGAAAACAACCATAATAAGCAACATGACAAGGCAAAAATAAAAGTGCTCTAAAAATGTGAGTTGGACTTTTCTAGGATACCTCTGGTCATATGAGGAATGACCAAGGTGATTTCATTGGAAGTGGATCAATGGATATTTCTAAACATTTCGATATGATGGAATCAAGGGGTTCATGGATTTGCAAGAAGTGTACAGAAGAACTACTTGAAAAATTATAAAAGGCATCCATTTAACAAGGAATAATTTTAGAAGCATCTAGGAGTTGGTTTCACTAGATTTGGAGTTCAAATGAATTTCCTATGAATTTGCAAAGTTGGCTAATATGAAGAAATGGCTCATTATTTTGTGTGGCATATAAAGTATTAGGAAAAATGTTGAAAAACTAAGTTATGAACTTAGAAGTATCAAGGATTTTGAATCATTGCATTTGGATCAATTTTGAGCTCGCTGTGATTTTCTAAAGTTTGTCATGGAATTAAGAAAATTGGAATTTACTAAAAAAGTGTGAAGGAAAGTTCTCTGGAAAAATGTGCAAGCTCCTCTAAGAGGTAGAGCATGATTTATAGAGTCACTAGAAATTTGAGTCATCAAATTTGGAGGTAATATGAATATTTGGGATATTTTACAAGTTTCTGGAAAAAGAAAAAGTCAAAGGAAGTGGGGGTTATACCTATACCACGCACCGGGCGCAGCATAGAACCGCAGCGCACTGGGCCGGCCCAGCTGCATGGCCACGCGGCTAAGGAGGGCCACGCCGACGGCGTATTAGGAGAGTAGGCTTCCCTGCCGGGAAGGCGGTTCCCGCGGATCCCGCCTCCACTTAACCCGAGTGGGTCCGGCTGGACACTTCGGCAGAGGCTGACCGGTGGGGTCGCCGGTCCGCCGGCCGGCCTTCTTCTTCCTCGCGTGGCCTCCCGTGCCGCAGGAACAGAGGGGGCGAGGCCAAGCTCGTCCTCGGCGACCAGGGGCACTGCTACGGGTGCCCGGCGCATCGGCGAGCTCGGGGGACTGCGCCGCGCCCGCTCCCGCCCGGTCAGCACGTCCAACGGAGGACGAAGGCGAGTGGGTCCACGGCCACAGCGGATGGTGCTCGGGCGAGACTCGGGCAGGGCAGGGAAAGCACGGGGAGGAGGTGTGGGTCGGTTTGGGAGGTGTATGGGAGAGAGAGAGAGAGCAAGGGGCGTCCAAAGAGGGGCTCGAAGAGGCTCCATATGGCAAAGCCATGGTGCACCGCGAGCCGCGCTCGCGGGTGCTCGTGGAATCTGTCCTGGGGACCGTTCGGAGGGGCCAGGCTGGGTTAGTGGCGCTCGTGGAGTCCGTCCAGGAGCGAGGGAGGTTAGAGGGGGAGCGGGGCAAGGTCAGAGAAGGGCCAGCCGCGTGGCCAGGGAGTGGCCGAGTTGGGCAGTGCTCGGGCACGCGATGACGGGCTCAAAGAAGAGAGAAGGAGGAGGGGGCGACCGCATAGCATGTCACGCACGTCGAGGCGGCCTCGGGGGACACGTTCACGGCACCCAAGGTCGACGGGAGCATCGGGCAGAGGGTGGCTACAGTGCCCTGGTGCACTGTAGCGCGCTCCAGAGCGCGGCAATTGCATGCCATGGCATGAAAATGGCTTCCTGCGCATGGCCAAGCATGTCCGCTAGCTCCTGGGAGTTTCTGATATGCTCCATAATGCTTAATAGTTAAGGCAAGTCCATAAGAAAGAAGGGGGGAGGGAAAAGAGGTGCAGCCATGGTGAAAAGGGAGGGGTAAACCAGAGTTTTACCCTCCTCAATTATTGAACCAGGGTTGGAGCTTTTTACTGGAGGTCGAAGGGAACGAGGAGGGGTTGTGGTAAAAAGTTGAGGCCATGGAGAAGCGTGGAAGTGGTAAAAAAAGGGTTTTAGTAAAATGGCAGAAGGTGTTTGTTGCTGGTTTGGGCAAGAAGATGAACTCCTCTTGTCATAAGGCTTGACAGGGTCAAATGGCATGAGATAATAATAGGTTCCACCAAGGTTGAGTCCATTTGGGCAAAGTTGCCAATGCAACTTTGGTAAACCCTAGAAATTAGCAGAAATGAACTTGTGTAGATCTAGTTGAGCAAATCACTTCTCCTTGATGCACCACTTGGTGTAGTGGCCTAATTTGGTCATGTGAATATTCTCACCAAAGTTGGGGTCAAGGAGAGAAAGTTGGTAGTACAAAGTTGTTCAAATTAGATTCTGGTGAGAGAGGGTTTTGGGGCACTTTGATCAATATAACATTTTCTCCAACTTGTGCCATTTGGTCTAGATGAATGATTAGACCATTTGAGCATGTTCACAAGATTTGAGAGCATTTGGACATGTTTGGCAATGTAAAGTTGCTCAAACTTCAAAATGGACAGAAATGGTTTTGAGGGGATTTCATGGGGTTATACTATTCTCCATGACATGATACTTGTCAAGATCATCCAACATGTCATATGTGACATGCTAGAATTGTCTTGGAATTTTTGGAGAATATTTCCTTTGTAAATATTTCAAAAGCTTGAAATATCCAGAAAGGGTTTTTAAGGGATTTGACCAATATTTTGAACATGACCATGTGTTGAGACTCTTATATATGGACAATATATGTCCACTGAGTTTCCCTAGGTTTTTGTCAAATATTGTTGAAACAATAAAATATTTTTTCCCTATTAAAGACCATTTCTGGCCTTAAGAAAAAGCTTTTAAATAAAATAGGAAAATAACTTTTATAATTATATTTTTGTGGTTCCTGGGTATCCTATATCTAATAGGAGTCAAATATACCTTTTGAATAATTTTTCACACCCCAAGTCAAGTACTTGTAGTGCAAACCTCAACTCAGGGGTTTTTGAAAAACAATTTTTGAAAATACTATTTGGCCAAATTATTTTTGCAAGAAATTATTTTTATGTCCTATACACATGGCATGATCATTGGGAAAGGTTTTTGGATCAAGGAGAAGGAGTATAAGAATTGGAGGATTTATTTTATTTTTAGAGCACTTCCAAACAACAGACAAAAACCAATCAAGGCAAGGTCCAAAACACTCAAAAGTTTTTGTCAAACCACATTTTATCATGATTGTTAGCTTAAGAGTAGTGGCATGGAAATCAAGGTGTGACATTCACATATTGCAAATCTTTTTTGTAGGGAAATCTTGTGATTACATGGATTGCCAAGATGGTAGTCTCGGACCGCGACGTCAAGTTCCTAAGCTACTTTTGGAAGACCTTATGCACCAAGCTCGGAATCAAGCTCTTGTTCTCTTTGGCATACCACCCTCAAACCGACGGCTAAACGGAGGTGGTAGACCAGACACTCTCAATGCTACTACGTGTGTTGATCAAGAGGGACATCAAGGAGTGGGAGGAGTGCCTACCCATCGCCGAGTACACCTACAACCGTGCAAGAGATTCGACTACCGGCAAGTCCCCCTT
This sequence comes from Triticum aestivum, assembly GCF_018294505.1. NCBI lineage: Eukaryota > Viridiplantae > Streptophyta > Magnoliopsida > Poales > Poaceae > Triticum > Triticum aestivum. Next base: position 310,382,263 of record NC_057810.1, read on the forward strand.
TGAAGTCGTCTACAGTTTCAACCCGTTGTCCCCATTGGACATTCTTCCTCTACCACTACAAGAGCGCATCGACATGGTTGCGAGTGCCCGAGTGAACTACCTCAAGAAGATGCATGAAGAAACAAGGCACACCATCGAGCGCCAAGTACAGCGACTCGCAACCAAGCTCAACATCAACAAGCAACCCATGATATTCAACATTGGAGATCTTGTGTTGCTACACCTTCGCAAGGAACACTTCCCCATTGAATGCAAGTCCAAGCTACGACCACGAGCCGATGGACCCTTCAAGGTGATCGCGCGGTACAACAACAATGCATACAAGATCAACTTACAATGTGACAAGTACTCCGTGAGCGACATCTTCAATGTCAATGATCTCGGAGGTTGAATCTTTCGAGGGGGGAGGGACATGATGCGGAGCATTCCAGGGTCATCCCCATGGACCTATTTACACCCCCATGACACCACTTGGACCAATGAAAAGAGCTCATGCAAGAGCTATCGAAAACAAGGTTAACTCTCTCTTTGTTGAACTCCCCTTTGACCCACTTGAGACATGGCTACTAACTCAAACTGAGATGCTTTGTGTGCTGAGTTACCAAGGAAAAACTGTCAGTGTTCTGGATACGGGGGTACCCAGACTTGCATGCCTGCAGCGCACTACATGGCTCCATCGACGGCCTGGTACGGCCCAGCTTCATAATCTATAGCTCAAGACGCTAGCGGGGGGCCAAGCCTCGCGAGGCGGACGACACCCAGACCCCCAAGGGGAACGACCTCCTTAGGCTGGCTCCCGAGGGGCGGAGAGTTCTATGCAAGGTTCACCTCACGAGGCTCAGCTGACATGAGCCATGACGACCAAGGCCAGGCGGGCGCCAGCGGGCACAGAGTGCCAATTTTCCCTTTGGTGCAAAGGAGGCAAGCATCAGGCGCGGAGTCCCAAGGAATCAGACAAAGTTTCCTTTCTGGTGCAACAAGACCTAGACCGCCAGGACGGCAGGACGGAGTTCATCGCTGATCCCACTGCAACGGCACGACCAGAGGCTTTTTCCAGGCGAAGACCACTTGAGTTAGGATAGGATGTACTTCCTGTCCCCCTTCAAATTTGGCCATTGTGGGATCCCTTCCAGCCAACATTTGGGAAGAGGACCAAGGCCACTATAAATAGGACTTAGCCACCACTATACAAGAGAGATCAGATCCATTCTGATCCAACCACCTCACCAGCTCTCTTGAGCTCAAGAACACCTCACCTCCTGATGCCAGTTCATCAACTATACTAGTTCATCCTCAGCCCTTCGAGGCAATCCACAAAAACACTGGAGTAGGGTATTACACCGCAAGGTGGACCGCACCATGATAAACTATTGTATCTCTCTGTCCCTTTGAGCTTGACATGCTAGGCCTAGAGGGTCACAGTAGGCAGGCTAGGTAGGTTGAGATCTCCGCACGCACCCCAGAGTTCGAACCTATCAAGGGTTTGTGGAACCCAAAATGCGACATCTGGAACGCTAGGTAGGGGTGTGTCGGATCTTCTCTTCCGTCTACCAGTCCGCTGGTACTCCACCGACACCATGGTCGATGCCCCAAGAGCCCGCGTTGAGCACTGGGTTGGCCGGGCCTCCTCGACAGCACCTGCAGATGAGGAAGATCTCCACTCTTCTCTGCTCGCGGCCTGCGCTATGCCTGGGGCTGCCGGCTATGGTAGGCGCGGGCCGAAGCCCTCTCCTCCGGCGCCGCCCTGCAACTGCACCGCCGCATGATCTTCAAGCTATGCCGCGGCAACAGCGCCGCACACATGCCGGGAGCAGGCGAATGTGCGAGCTACGGTCATCATGGCTCGAGAACTGCTGAGGTGCAGACTAGCGGAGAGCGGCCGTGATGCCCTGCTGGAGCGAGTTGCCGAGCTGCTGGACGCAACATGCAGGGGCGCGGCACCATTCTGCACCCTGCCCATGCCGTAGGCCGTGGCGGGGGCGCGCGCTCACCCTCGCCACTCCCACGCGCCCCCTCCCAGGGCTCCTGAAGAGCCTCTCGGCATTGGCCAAACTCACCGAGCAGCCCGCGTTGCTTCGACCCTGCCACCTCGGGGCGGGGAGACTCCAAGCAACTTCCCCTAGGGCAGCGCTGGGGGAACGGCCCTCGGTCATCAGGACCTGATGACGACTGAAGAAGGTGGGAACGTGAGGCAACCAGACAGCGACTCAGGCACGGCCAGCTTGGAAGGCTACGTACCCGTCACAGTGGACCTAAGGTATGCGCCGGGATAAGGCCCGAGCCGATCCCCCATGCTAGGCTGGGCGCTGGAGGTGCACGAAGCCGAGGCTCCTTGCGAGATGCTGCAGGGCTCCACCGACGTCTTCCACAGCAACAACCACTCGGTACAGCTAATGCCACACGGGCACGCTTGCTCTAACCATGGATCACAGGTGAACCAGGGCGCAGCCGCCACAGGGGCTCCTAGGGCAGCAGGCCAGCCACAAGAACACGAAGGGCCTTGGGAGCAGCATGGGGGAGCCCAAGGCCAGGGCCTCCCCGCGCTGCTCGGAGGAAGACGCTGCTCGGAGGAAGGTCCCCCGCCAGGGAAGGCGCCGACGAGCCCTTCCCCCCGGCGGAGGGCCTACGGTCGCCGAGGATGCCGCCAGCGTCCCCCTTGCCCCTTGGTCTCATCCTGGTTTCCAGACTCCCCAACAGTGGTTGGGCTGGCGCCGGGCGGGGTCCTCGTCGGGGACATGAAGCAACGCTCCGACATGTGAAGGTCTCCGCTCATGACACTCTCACGTCATAATGAGTGGGGCTGTACACGCTCCGGAGTCTCCTGAGTGCCGCCCTGGGGCCTCAGAGGGGCTCCCACCCACGTCCAAGTGGAAGCACCATGCTCTGCACTGCCCATCGACACTATCGCCCAGTGACTATGTCCACGCCCAGTGGAAGCACTTGGATCCGCGCTGGTGAGAAGGCCTAAAGACTAGCTAAGCACCGGACACTGCTGTTCACTTTTGCCCCTCTTTTTGTACCCAATTCGCCTGCTTTTTGGAATGAACTTGGCTCTTGTGCATTTATCAAAGGAAAAATGGGGGGACATTACTTCAAGGACATTTCATAATCATATACATCGTAAGGGGCTCCCCGTTTCAAAATGCTCTCACAAGGAAGCGTTCAAGTTTGGTTGTATAGGTTAAGGCAAACAGAAGTGCGGACTTAGCTGGGTGTGCCCTCACCATCACCTTATCCGTGCCGCTCCCACTGCCCAAGTCGTCACAGCCATTCTCTTCATCACCGCCGCCCGTGCCACCTGCTCCAGCCACAAGCACGACAGTATCATCCTCAGAAGCAAACTCTTCCACCAAGGCGTTCACATGATCATCCACCCACCTGGGGAGTTTGTCCTATGTGGCTGCAGGCACGAGGGCTAGCACAACATCAAAGTCAAAGTGGGAATCGCGACTGAGGAGGTTACTGAAGACACGCCAGAATGCACGCCCAAGAAGGCCCCGGCTCCTCTCCTCAACAACCTTGCGAGCATTCGTGGCCTGATCCTCCAGGCGGGTCACAATGTCAATCAAGAAGTTGAGGTGGTTGGCATAGTCGTTCTCGTGCGGATGAGGAGCGCTCTCGTCATATATGGCGCCCAAGGAGCGGTTAGCATTGGTTCGGAGATCCTAGAGCATTGAGTCGTGCTTGCGTGGCAACGTCAAGTGATGGCTCGTCTCATTTGCAACCCTTTTCGCGAGGGATGCGGTGACCTTCACTTGTTGCTAAAGGGAGGATAACTCGGCATGGGCAGATGTCAATGTCGGATATTGGGTTCCGGCAGACCCTTAAGGTTCGAACTCTGGGGTGCCCACGAAGATCTTTCTCCTACCGATCTACGTCCGATCGCCTCATGAGATCTAAACTAAATGATGAACAACACAAGGGACACGAGATTTATACTGGTTCGGGCCACCGTTGTGGTGTAATACCCTACTCCAGTGTGTGGTGTGGTGGATTGCCTCAGAGGCTGATGATGAACAGTACAAAGGGTGAACAGCTTCACGAGAGCTGTTCTTGAGCTGGTGCAATGAACTGCTTGCGTGAGTTCGATCGCCTCTCTCTGTCTAATGAGCACTCGATGAATCCCCCCCTTCCTTTATGGTGGCTAGTCCTATTTAAAGAGGCCCTGGTCCTCTTCCCAAATATTGAGCGGGAAGGGCGCCAACAACGGCCATTTCAAAGGGGAACATCTAGTACAAGTTATCCTGACTAAAGTTGCTCTTCGGCTACCAAAGGCACTGGCGATGACACCGTCTTGGGCTCCACGATGACCTCCATCCTGCTGCTCTGCTGGTCTTGGTCTCATTGCACTGAAATGGCAACCATTGCCTGATTCCTCGGTACTCCATGCCTGTGCTTGCCCACCAAAGAGGAAACAAGGACACTGCACCGGCCGGCGCCTGCTTGGCGCCCGCCTGGCCTCGATCGTCATTGCTTGCGTCACAAGCACCTCGTGAGGTACCCTGCCTTGATCTCTCCGCCTCCTTGCAAGCCTGCCTGGTCCTGCCGTTCCTGAGGAAGCCTTATGTCGTCCGCTCCGCGAGGCTTGGCCCCTCGCGAGGGTCCTGAGTCTTGTGTTGATGAAGATGGGCCGTACTCTGCCACTACTTGAGCCACGCCGCAGGCCACAGGCAGGCAAGTCTGGGGACCCCCGTTCCCAGAACTCCGACAGTAGCCCCCGGGCCCAAGGCGCGCTCGGACTTGGCTTAGCGGAGAAGCGAAGGGGCAAGTGCGGAGCACCGCGGGCCCCATCAGCCTGCGGCCTTGGGCGCCGCGTGGTGGTTGATTGTACGTGGGCGTCTCCGCTTCCCCACGCTTCCTCATTATGCGCCTGGCTAGGCGGCCACGAGGCTTGTACCCAGTTATCCTCCCTTCGCAGCCTGCGCGCTCCTTGTTTCCTCTTTCATCCCCGAGCCTCTGCTTCCACCTCCAATCCATCTCGAGCTCTTCCCCCCTCCCATTGCCATGGCGCCGATGAAAAAGGATAAGGAGAAGAAACCCACGCCTTCGACCAGCGCGCCTCCGGCGGCTGCTCCCGCCGTCTACAAATCGCTCATACTCAACCTGGAAGCCCTGGAGAAGGTCTGCTCCGCACTTGCCTCCAACTTTAATGAGTGCGGGAAGGCAACGGTCTAGCCCGCGTCCCATGCCTCCTTCGACAGGATCATCACGGAGGTCCGATTCTTCGCCAACGCCTTGTGGGCAGGCCTGGTTCCCTCTTTTTCCGCCTTCTTCAATGCGGTGCTTTCCCATTACCAGATCCACATGATGCATCTTGGCCCCCAATCCATTACTCTGCTTGCTGTCTTCGCCTTCGTATGCGAGGCCATGGTGGGGATTCCCCTTCCACTGCCCTTTCGCGCCACTTCTTCTCTATGCGCTTGTCTGACCCTTCCCGGTGCTCGGGATGCGTGAGCTTCCAGGTCGTGCCGGAGACGGCCGCCTCGGGGATCGATTTTGGCCTCCCACCTTCCGCGAGTGGGTTCCGGGAGCGGTGGTTGTATGTGGACGTTGGGGTGCCCAGCCCCCTGCTCGCGCACCCGATGCTGCCTGCCATTCCCAATCCTCGTTGGGGTCATGAGAAGCTTACGAGCCCCCAGATTGTCTTCAATTGGCATCACGTCGAGAGGCTGAGGGAGCTCGGGGTGACGGCGCCCCGGGTGGTGAAGGAGTTCCTCCAGCGTTGTATTGCTCCGCTCCAGCGCCATTCCCGCCCAATGTGGGCTTACTCCGGCCGTCAGGACCACATGAGGCTCCAGGAAGGGGATCTCGCGCCCGAGACGCTGCAGAAGGTGTTGCTGGTCCTGACTGGTGACCCCTCTCCTGGCAGCGTTCGTCACAGGGTCGACTTCATGAAGCAGATGCCCCACTTCAACGAATTGGAGTTGCGCCCGGCTGGCCTCATGGGGCCCCGCGAGAACCCAGTTGCTATGGTCTTTCCGCCAACTGCCCGCACCGCCCTTGCCTCATGAGTCTTTGCAGGGAGGCAAGTGTTGGCAGGAGCCGGGGGGCCTGATGTCGAGGTGCTGATGTCGCGCGGGGCTCCCGCAGCGTCATCCTCAGGAGCTTACGGAGCCCGTCGCGAGGTGGTGGCTGATGAGGGGGCGCAGCCTGCCACTCCCGAGGCCGAAGCCCCCGAGGCCTCGGTAGGCCACCAAGAGGTGGCACCTGATTTCTCCTCTCAGGCTCGTGCCCTTGATGTAGGCCGTCCTAATGCTTCGGCTCCTATGTCGTGCGTCGGCCCTCACGTCGCGAGCTTGGGCCAGTTCTGCATTGATTTCGAGGCCCTTCGCAAGAGGAAGGAGGCTTTCGGTGGTGATGATCGCCCATACCGCCCACTGAAGCACTGGAAGTACTTTGCCATGGACGAGTAAGTCCCTCCTTCTCATAGTTCCTTGTCTGCCTCTCCCTTTGTTAACCGTGGCCTTTCAAGATTCCTTCTGACGAGGCCGCGGGGCCAGCTGAGGAACCGCTTCCTCAGGCCCCTCTTCTGTCACCAACCATAACTGCCCCGAGTCTGCATGCCGCCCTTGGTATAAGCTTGGCTAGAGAGGCAGGCCGGCCCACGACGCGCCTTGATCCTGTCATCGTGCCAGTCTTCCCTCGTGAGATCTCCTTGGGTACATCCAGCTTGCCCCGAGCTCCTTCATTGATCATAGGCGGCGAGTGGCTGAAGTCGGTCTTCAGGTCATCAGTGGGAGGTGGGGTGATGCCTGGCTGGGTCCATTGCGGGGCCGGCTCGGTGATCGCGGGGGCGCCAGCCCCCAGCCCCCTGCCGAGAGGGGGCGAACCACTCCAAGGCCCTTCGCCAGCGTCGATGGCGGAGGATGGTGTTGACGACGTGCTTGGGTGCATGCGGGAGTGTGGAGCTGTCCGCCAAGAGTTCCTCTAGAGGGCAGTTGATGCCGTGAGCCAGCTCGGCACTGAGCTGGCGGTTGAAGACGCGTGTCTCGAAGCTAAAGGCTTGAGGCTGGTGGAGGAGCGGCGCAAGCTGAGGGCGGCTGTTGGCCTCGCACGCCACCAGCGTGATCTCGAAAATGCTAAGGCCGAGGCATCCCCGGCGGCCTCTCGGGAGGCCTGCTCCCGGGCCCTTGAGGAGGCTCACGAGGCAGATAGGCGACGCGAAGCTACGGAGGAGCGCGCGTGGGAGCTCCAAGACCGGTGCAACTCCCTGGAGCAGCAGGTGGAGCTGCGCCGAGCCGCCCTTGTGCTACTAAAAGGAGGGCCCACTAGAGAGGAGGAGCTCCGTAGGCGCGAGGAAGCGCTGACGTTGGACACTACCGAGCGCAACCTTGATCTGGAGCGGTTGGAGACGAGGGAGTGCCAGGTCGCCCAGGCGGAGGACGACGTTGGCGTGCGGGAGGCTCGGATCCAGGAGGAGATCGACTGTCGCGTGGTGGAGGCTCGTGCCGGCCTTGAGCGTGAGTATGAAGAGTGGCTGGAGTTGATCAGGGCTGAAGCCGCGGGCAGGACAGCTACCCTCAGGACCAGGTTGACTGAAGCCACACAGCGAGCTAAGGCCACCTCTGCCGCGCTAGGCTCGGAGCAGGCTGAGCTGGCCTCCTCCCGCACTGAACTTCTCCTTCTTCAACGGTGGGTTGATGATGCCGAGGCCGTCGCGCAGTGGAATGCGGACGAGATCCGCCAGCAGCAGACGTTGGAACACATGCACGGCCCCATGCTCCGAACGCTCAGGGAAAGAGCTAACACGGCCTTGGGAAACATCTGCGAGGCTGTCGCCGAGGAGCTGCATGTGACCAACTACGCCTGTCGGAGTAATGGGCCACGGGTAGGCTCACCCGGGTCCCAAGATTTACCAAGACTTTGGGCCAGCTCCGCCTGGCTGGGCCCCAAGCCGAGACTCCGCCCTCTGGGCCGACTGGCGCAATGGCCGGCTCCTGGCAGCCGCCTCCTAGAGAGGACGGCAATAGGCAGGCAGCCACCTCGCCACTGCAGCATGGCCAAGCCCCCTTTGAGAGTATGAAATAGAGTATGGCTACAGTAAGGCCCGTCGCCTCCAATGCACAGGACGGGCGTGGCTACAGTGCTCCGTACAGACGGAGATCTCCGCATGGCGGGGCACTATGCCATGTCTCCCCTGACGTTGCTCCGGGCAGGTGGAGTCCTGTTCCCCACGACGGCCTGTCGGTACGGCCTGCCAGACGTGGGCCCTATCGGGCAGTGACCTCAAGGACGGCGGCGGAAGCTCGACCAAGCGGATTCAAGAGGAGCCGGCCTCCAGCAGGCGGTCGTCCCTTATCGCGAGGCATGCACGCCATTAAGCTGATGAGACCAGGTGTGGCTATAGTAGCCTCCCGCCAGGCAGCGGCCCTGTAGCCACGCAAAGGTGACCAAGCTCTCGTCACCAACGACACTGCTACAGTAAGCGGCCACCAACCAGTCGGCGGGGTCCACCAGGCAGCGGGCCCTAGTGGTCGGCGGAGAAGCCGGAGGCAGGAGACACGGACAGCCGGGGCCAGCAGCTGGCCAGATTACCATTGTACCCCTGGGGGGTAGGCCTATATAAACCCCCCAGGCCACCCGTGCAAAGGGTCCGACCCCATTAGAACTAGCCACCCCCTAGGGCAGGAAGAGAGCTAAGCCTTGCCTCCCCCTGCCTCTAGCATACAGCTTGAGGAGCACCATTGTATCACTTGTGCCTTAGTGATCATGCAGAGACCCCGCAGAGTAGGGCTAGGGGTGTTATCTCCTAGGAGAGCCCCGAACCTGGGTAAAGTACGCCGGCGTTCGTGTCTATGCCTTATCCCGCTTCCAGGCACCGGCGACGTTCTACTCGCTCCCACCATGATAATCCACCCATTGGCAAATGTCGCACCCAACCCCCGACAACGCCGGCTATCTCCAGTTCTTCACTGACGTGGTGACGCATCTGGAGAACTGCTCTGAGAGGTCTCGCCAGCTGGTGGAGGAATGGAGCCGCGGCCAGCTCGCGCGGGCATTCAACCACGTCTTCAGCCATCTTCAAAACCTCGATCCCCTCTTTGACTTCGATGCCGCCATCGCCTTGGTGCCTGAGGCCGTTCGAGGTGATCTAGCACGGTGGGTGGAGGACAATTTAGATGTGCTCGTTCGGGCCTTCACCTCCGATGACGACGGGGTGATAGTTGCTGCTGATGAAGGCGACGTGGTGAACAGTGGTGGAGGCGGTGCCAAAAATGGTGATGAAGGGGCTGGTGGCAACAACGGTGGTGCTAGCGACGCCTCCGGGGACGCCCTAGGAGATGTGGTGAGCGATTTGTCCGATTGATCCCGTGCTTCCCCACGCTGCTTGCCCTGCGCAGGAAGAGACTCGGGCGTGGCCCTAAAAGTTGTGAGAGCATTTTTGGGAGGGGAAGCCCCTCATGTAAGAAGATTGTTGCCTACGTGTTGTCAAGATTGGTGCCGAATGGGTACCTGCATGATGCCATGATTGTTGCGATGAGTAGGTTGTCGTGGTTTTACCTTTGTCTCGGCGAGCCTCGAGTGGGCCTGTGGTGTCCATTTGAGGGCCTCATGGGGGTCCCATTTGACCATGCGGCGAGAGCCTGGCTGGAGCGAATGCCGGCCGCGGGACGGTAGGCGCACATGCTCGGCCCTGCCCTACTCGTGAGGGGCCCATGAGAGGGAGGCAGCTAGTTTGAATTCCAACTAGAACAGAAATCGGGGCACGAGAAAGCACACGAATAAGACACGAGGCCCCTCCCTGCACACACAAACGCAAATTCGACTTCATCTTTAGATCCGAGACGAGAAAGCTTGTTCGCACGAAAAAGAAAGCAAGAGCAAAAGGCCGCGTCCGGCACCTAGTCTAGTCTTCGACGTCTTCTCACCAGTGCGGAGCTAAGTGCTGCCACTGGGCGTGGGAGGGAGCCCCCGAGGCCCGAGGGCAGCTCTCCGGAGACTCTAGGGCGTGTACAGCCCCAACTCATTATTACGTGAGAGTGTCATAGCCGGCGAGCTTCACATGCACTGGGCCTTCTACACAGGTAGTGGCCTTGCTTCATATCGCCAGATGAGGGCCCCGCCTTGTGCCACCCTTGACCCCATGGACGATGACCGGAAACCAGGACGACGCCAATGGGGAAAAGGGGACGCCAGCGGTTCCCCCGACGACCACGGGTCCTCTGCCGGGGGCAGGCCCTGGGGTGCCTCCCTGGCACACGGCCTACCTCCGAAGAACACGTTGCTCTGCACGCCGCGGGGAGGAGCCTGGCTCCCGACCCCTCTCCTGCTGCCCCAAGTGCCCTCCTCCTGAGGGGAAAGAGATTATCGCACTGGGGCAGCCATCCGCTGCGATGACCTGAACCTCCGGCGACCCATGGTTTGCATGAGCCTGCTCTTGAGGAATTAGCGGTACCCGGTGGTAGTTGTCGAGGCTCCGTGAGGCTCCTGAAAGAGCTCGGCTTCTAGCGCCTCTTCCTCCCAGCCTGACCTGAGGAACGTGCCGTGGTCTTCCTCCAGCGCGTACCCTCGATCCACTATGAGGGGCAAATAGGCCTCCGGGATCACCACCCCAAAGGCCTCGCCGTGGTGCTCCGCACGCCATGTAGTTCGACTTGAAGATCCATCTTGGGGACGGTAGGGTGGCAGCCCGCTGGGACCAAAGGCAGTGATGCGCATGCCCTCGCTTACCAGGGGCGTTGCTGGCGCAGCTTGCTGCTCGGCGCTGATGGCCAGGCCGGTGTTGATGAAGCCTTGAGGCGCGCCCTGGGGCGCGTGGCCACGGATTGGTGCGCCTCGTGATCCTCCCAGGGCCTGGGGTGGAAGCTGGACGCAGAAGGGGGAAGCCCCCAACACAGCGGCATCCAGGAGCTCGGTGACGCGTTCCAGCAGCACGTCGTGTCTGCTTTCTTGTAGTCTGCACCGCAGCAGCTCTCGCGCCATCGTGACTGCGGCCTTCATGTTCACCTGCTCCCGTCGGGAGTGCGGTGCCTTGGCCGCAATGTGGCTTGAGGCCCTCGCTGCCGATTGTACCTGCCATGGAGTGAGGGCAGGGGACGCCTGACCGCGCCGCCCGCGCCCTGCAGCGTTCTGCGAGGCGCGGGCAGCCTGAGGTGCGAGGTTGAGGTCACCTTGGGCAGGCGGCACGGCATGGGCAGGCCATGCCGCCCAGCGGTCGGAGATGGCCGTCGGGTCACCGGACATGGAGGCGGTGAAGCGGAGGAATGTAGGATGGAAGAAGGAAGATTCCGGCGCACCCCAACCTAGCACGCCAAATGTCAGATGTTGGGTTTCGGCAGACTCTTAAGGTTCGAACTCTGGGGTGCGCACAAAGATCATTCCCCTACCGATCTACGTCCGATCGCCTCGTGAGATCTAAGCTAAACGATGAACAACACAAGGGACACGAGATTTATACTGGTTTGGGCCACCGTTGTGGTGTAATACACTACTCCAGTGTGTGGTATGGTGGATTGCCTCAGAGGCTGATGATGAACAGTACAAAGGGTGAACAGCCTCGCGAGAGGTGTTCTTGAGCTGGTGCGATGAACTGCTTGCGTGAGTTTGATCGCCTCTCTCTGTCTAATGAGCACTCGATGAATCCCTTCCCTTCCTCTGTGGTGGCTAGTCGTATTTATAGAGGCCCTAGTCCTCTTCCGAAATATTGAGCGGGAAGGGCGCCAACAACGGCCATTTCAAAGGGGAGCATCTAGTACAAGTTATCCTGACTAAAGTTGGTCTTCGGCTGCCAAAGGCACTGGCGATGACGTCGTCTTGGGATCCACTATGACCTCCATCCTCCTGCTCTGCTGGTCTTGGTCTCGTTGCACTCAAATGGCAACCTTTGCCTGATGCCTCGGTACTCCACACCTGTGCTTGCCCCCTTTGCACCAAAGAGGAACCAAGGACACTGCGCCGGCTGGCGCCCGCCTGGCCTCGATCGTCATGGCTTGCGTCATGAGCACCTCGTGAGGTACCCTGCCTTGATCTCTCCGCCCCCTCGCGAGCCTGCCTAGCGAGGCCGTTCCTGAGGAAGCCTTATGTTGTATGCCCCACGAGGCTTGGCCCCTCACGAGGGTCTTGAGTCTTGTGTTGATGAAGATGGGCCGTACTGGGCCACTACTTGAGCCACGCCGCAGGCCGCACGTAGGCAAGTCCGAGGACCCCCGTTCCCAGAACGCCGACAGTCAAGGCGGATTCGAAAGAAGCCAGAGCCTCTTTGGCAACATTCTCTCGTTGTTCTGAAGACTCTAGCTTTGCCTTCAGGGCGGTGGTCCTACCCTCAAGCTCGGCCTTGAGCAACTCCATATCCAGGCGGTGCCCTTCGGCCAGGTCCGCATGTGCCTTCGCCACCCTCTCCTCCACCTCCAGTTGGATCCGGGCTTCTAGGGCAGCAACGGCATCCTCAGCCGCAACAGCCTGGCCCTCCCTCACTTCCAATCGCTCCAACGCCGGGCTATGCGCCACACCCTCCGGCGCTAGGGCATCTTGGCGCCTCAGAAGCTCCGCATCGATAGGAGTTGCTTCGCCCGGCGACGCGGCCAGGAGGGCACGCCGCTCCTCGATCTCCTCCACAAAGGCATCATTTGAAGACATGAGCTCCCGCTCTCGCTCCTCAGCTGCCTCACGACGATGGTGGGCGGCTTAAACCTCCTTGAGGGCATGGGTGCAATCCTCGCGAGAAGCTGCGAGGGAAGCCGCCGCTAGCGTGTTGGCCTAGTCGCGCCGAAGCCGCCCAAGGTTGATGGCGATCTTGAGGTGGTGCCACTCATGCTCCAGTCGGCGGTCCTCTGCCTTGAGCCTGGTGTCGACATCAGCAAGCTCACCACCAAGCCGGATCATTGCGCGCATCTCCTCGCCGAAGAGCTCGAAGCGGACAGCACTGCGCTTGCGCGTAAGTGCCAGCACACCGCCAAGACCTTCTTCGGCCCTGGGAGCCACCGAAGAGGCGTTGGACGTCTCGCATGCCTCCAGCCGGGGGTTGGCCGACGCAGCTCCATAACCCGAAGACAAAGACCGCCCAAAGGGCACCCAACTACCAGCAGCAATCAGAGGGAGAGTTGTCGGTGCATCCCTCGCCCCCTAGGTCAGATCAGGGAAGAAGGAGGTAGGAGGCTCGAGTCGAGGGCCCCCTTGCGGCACCCCGGCAGCTGGGTCGGCCCCGTGCCTTGGGCGGAGCCCGGGCATGGGGGACTGTGTGTTGGGATCGAGCCAGGATCCTCAGAAGGGCACCCCTCCTGAGGATTCACCATCGCGGGGACCCTACAAGGCCCTGGTCAAAAAAGAGCATGGCGCACAAGGAATCGCGAAACAAGGTACTTACTCGTCCATAGGCATGTATTTTCTCAGCTTCAGCGGTTGGCGGGCGCCACCACTGTGGCTCGGAGATCCTTTCCTCTTGCAGAGCGCTTCAAGATTCAGGTGAAGCCGGCCGAGCCTCGAAGGATGGTCCCAAGAAGGAGGAGCGTTCTGAGTGACACCCAAGGCGGTGGCCTCCGGAGAAGAAGCACTTGGTAGGGTTCCCTGGAAGGCAGCCTTGAAGCCACCAGGGGCGCCCCGCCATCGGTAGCCACCTCGGGACCATCGCCCCAAACCTCGGGAGCCCCTGCCTCCAAAGCAGCGGGTTGCACTGACCCCGTAGTGGCCCTCTTCTGGGTCTCAGGAGTCTCGGCCTCTCGAGCCCCCGATTGTGCTGGATCTCCAGAGGTCCCTTCAGTAGCGGCTGGTGGCATGCGCCTCCCTGCTTCCACACTGGCGCATGCTGCAGGGTCGAGCAGCAGGGGAGCCACGAGGACGGGATTCTCGCGAGGCCCCTCAAGGCCCTCCGGGCGTAACCCCCACTCATTGAATAGGGGCATCTGCTCCACGAAGGCCACCTTGTTCGAGCATTGGTAGAGGAGGCAACCATTTCCTGGAAGATCGGCGGATTTGGATTTGCCCGTCAGAGGCTCGAGTACCTTGCTCAGGGTCCCGAAGGACAGCGGCTGCTTCTGGAGCCTCATGGAGTCCTCGGCATCGGCAAGGTCCTACATCGGGTGAGAATGGAACTGGAGCGGGGCAACGCGCCGTCAGACGAATTCCTTCACCACCATCGGCATCGTCACCTCTAGCTTCTACAGCCTGGCCAACCTCTTCCAGACTCAAGCAAGATGACGGTTGGCGAGCTTCACATGCCCCCAGCTGGAGCAGGGCACAGCCGGCACTCGGGGGGTCAGAAGCAGGGGGCTGTGCATACCAGCATCGATAACCAGCCACTGCTTCTGAAACCCCTTTGTGGCAGGCGAAAGCTCGAAGTCAATCCCCGAGCCGGCAGTCGCCGCCACGGCTTCAAAGATCGCGCACACCAAACATTGGCGGGCATCGACCAGTCGAAGCAAGAAGAAATGGCGAAACAGGGCCACGGAAGGAGCAATGCCTACCATGGCCTTACAAAGTTTCACAGCCCCAAAGGCCTCGCCGTGGTGCTCTGCACGCCATGAAGTTCGACTTGAAGCTCCACCTTGGGGACGGTAGGGTGGCAGCCCGCTGGGACCCAAGGCAGTGATGCGCATGCCCTCGCTTACCAGGGGCGGTGCCGGCACAACTTGCTGCTCGACGCTGATGGCCAGGCCGGTGTTGATGAAGCCTTGAGGCGTGCCTTGGGGCGCGTAGCCGCGGATCGGTCTGCCTCGTGATCCTCCTGGGGCCTGGGGTGGAAGCTGGACGCAGAAGGGTGGAGCCCCCGACGCAGCGGCATCCAGGAGCTCGGCGACGCGTTCCAGCAGCATGTCGTGGCCGCTTTCTTGAAGTGTGCACCGCAGCAGCTCTCGCGCCACCATGAGTGCGGCCTTCATGTTCGCCTGCTCCCGTCGGGTGTGTGGTGCCGTGGCCGCAGCGTGGCTTGAGGCCCTCGCTGCCGATCGTAACTACCGTGGAGTGAGGGCAGGGGACGCCTGACCGCACCGCCCGCGCCCTGCAGCGTTCTGCGGGGCACGGACTGCCTGAGGTGCGAGGTTGAGGTCACCTTGGGCAGGCGGCAGGGCATGGGCGGGCCATGCCGCCCAGCGGTCGGAGTTGGCCGTCGGGTCGCCGGACATGGAGGCGGTGAAGCGGAGGAACGTAGGACGGAAGAAGGAATATTCTGGCGCACCCCAACCTAGCACGCTAAATGTCGGATGTTGGGTTCCGACATACCCTTAAGGTTCGAACTCTGGGGTGCGCACACAGATCTTTCCCCTACCGATCTACGTCCGGTCGCCTCGTGAGATCTAAGCTAAATGAGGAACAACACAAGGGACACGAGATTTATACTGGTTCGGGCCACCGTTGTGCTGTAATACCCTACTCCAGTGTGTGGTATGGTGGATTGCCTTAGAGGCTGATGATGAATAGTACAAAGGGTGAACAGCCTCACGAGAGGTGTTCTTGAGCTGGTGCGATGAACTGCTTGCGTGAGTTCGATCGCCTCTCTTTGTCTAATGAGCACTCAATGAATCCCTCCCCTTCCTCTGTGGTGGCTAGTCGTATTCATAGAGGCCCAGGTCCTCTTCCCAAATATTGAGCGGGAAGGGCGCCAACAACAGCCATTTCGAAGGGGAACATCTAGTACAAGTTATCCTGACTAAAGTTGGTCTTCGGCTGCCAAAGGCACTCGCGATGACGTCTTCTCGGGATCCATGATGACCTCCATCCTGTTGCTCTTCTGGTCTTGGTCTCGTTGCACTAAAATGGCAACGTTTGCCTGATGCCTCGGTACTCCACGCCTGTGCTTGCCCCCTTTGCTCCAAAGAGGAACCAAGGACACTGCACCGGCCGGCGCCCGCGTGGCGCCCTCCTGGCCTCGATCATCTTGGCTTGCGTCATGAGCACCTCGTGAGGTACCCTGCCTTGATCTGTCCGCCCCCTCGCGAGCCTGCCTGGCGACGCTGTTCCTGAGGAAGCCTATGTCGTCCGCCCCGCGAGGCTTGGCCCCTCGCGAGGGTCTTGAGTCTTGTGTTGATGAAGATGGGCCGTACTGGGCCACTACTTGAGCCACGCCGCAGGCCGCAGGCAGGCAAGTCTGGGTCCCCCGTTCCCAGAATGCCGACAGTCAAGGCGGATTTGAAAGAAGCCAGAGCCTCTTTTGCAACATTCTCTCGTTGTTCTGCAGACTCTAGCTTCGCCTTTATGGCGGTGGTCCTACCCTCAAGCTCGGCCTTGAGCAACTCCATATCCAGGCGGTGCCCTTCGTCCAGTTCCGCGCGTGCCTTCGCCACCCTCTCCTCCACCTCCAGCTAGATTCGGGCTTCTAGGGAAGCGATGGCATCCTCACCGCAACAGCCTGGCGCTCCCTCACTTCCAATCGCTCCAACGCCGGGCTATGCGCCACACCCTCCGGCGCCAGGGCATCTTGGCGCCTCAGAAGCTCCGCATCGACAGGAGTTGCTTTGCCCGGCGACGCGGCCAGGAGGGCACGCCGCTCCTCGATCTCCTCCACAAAGGCATCATTTGAAGATAGGAGCTCCCGCTCTCGCTCCTCAGCTGCCTCACGACGACGGTGGGCGGCTTCAACCTCCTTGAGGGCATGGGCGCAGTCCTCGTGAGAGCTACGAGGGAGGCCGCCGCTAGCGCGTCAGCCTAGTCGCGCCGAAGCCGCACAAGGTTGATGGCGACCTTGAGGTGGTGCCACTCGTGCTCCAGTCGGCGGTTCTCTGCCTTGAGCCTGGTGTCGACATCAGCAAGCTCACCACCAAGCCGGATCATTGCGCGCATCTCCTCGCCGAAGAGCTCGAAGCGGACGGCACTGCGCTTGCACCTAAGCGCCAACACACCGTCAAGACCTTCTTCGGCCCCAGGAGCCACCGAAGAGGCGTTGGACGTCTCACATGCTTCCGGCCGGGGGTTGGCCGACGCAGCTCCGTAACCCGAAGACAAAGACCGCCCAAAGGGCACCCAACTACCAGCACCAATCAGAGGGAGAGTTGTCGGTGCATCCCTCGCCCCTAGGTCGGGTCAGGGAAGAAGGAGGTAGGAGGCTCGAGTCGAGGGCCCCCTTGCGACACCCCGGCAGTTGGGTCGGCCCCGTGCCTTGGGCAGAGCCCGGGCATGGGGGACTGTGCGTTGGGATCGAGCCAGGATGCTCGGAAGGGCACCCCTCCTGAGGATTCACCGTCGCGGGGACCCTACGAGGCCCTGGTCAAAAGAGAGCATGGCGCAAAAGGAATCGCGAAACAAGGTACTTACTCATCCATAGGCATGTATTTTCTCAGCTTCAGCGGTCGGCGGGCGCCACCACTGCGGCTCGGAGATCCTTTCCTCTTGCAGAGCACTTCAAGATTCAGGTGAAGCCGGCCGAGCCTCGAAGGATGGTCCCAAGAAGGAGGAGCATTCTGAGTGACACCCAGGGCGGTGGCCTCCTGTCATAGCCCTAGAATATTTATTGTAAATAGTTGCATCTTCATCCAGGCATCATATTTAAATTTCTGAAACTTGAACTAAGGAATTTTGGAAGCCTCAAAACTTAAAATAAAAGAGGGGCAAAGAACCCTGGTAAATGCATTCAATGTTTTCAAAATGGCCTTAAATAATGTTGGTTATATTTTGGCAACGGTTCTGCACCAAACCAAAAATAATGAACATTTTTGAGGAATATTTTGAGCACTGAATTTAAATCATTACTTTATTTGCATTTGGAACTATATTCATAACTTGTATAGAATATATTTCCAAATACCCTGAAACATTTTATGTGCTTTTGGAAAAGTCCATTAAGCAGCATAAATATTTTCAGAGGAGTTTTTGGCATTGTCTAAATTATTTTTAAATTCAAAACAGTGGCAAAACAGATTAAATAAAAGAAAAACAGAACAGAAATAAAAGACAGAGAGAGAGAAGGAAGTTACCTGGCAGCCCACCCGCAGCCCAACACTGTGCAGCCCAGCAGCGGCCCAGCCCACCACCGCCTCCTCCCTGTCGTCTTCCTCCCTCGCCAGAAGGACGGAGGCACGTGGCCGCCCCGCGCCGGCCACCTCCTCCCTCCCTGCCTGCCTGGCTCTTCCCCGGCCCCTCCTAGCGACGCCACGCACCTCCCTGCCTCTCTCCCTCACTCTCCCGCGTCCTCATCCTCTCCCCTGGACCTCTCTCTCTCACTCGCCCGAACGGAGCCGCCGCCACCGACGAGCTCCCTCGCGGCCACCACCACCCCCGAGCCGCTCCGACACACCCACGAGCTCCGCCCCGACCCCCTCTTCCTCCCCACCGAGCCAAGCCCCTCGGGAAGCTCTGGAACTCGATGAGCCTGGAATATTCTGACACCAACCAGATCTGAATCTCAGGCAGATATGATGGTTGGAACATTTCCCCAAGAACTATAATATTGGTCTCTCGATAACCGGTAAGGTGGATGTCATGGCCAACACACCCATCCGGTAGCCCTGTTATTATAATATCTTGATTGAGGAAGTTGGCCACCTCCCCATAAGGATTTCGTAGGATTTACCTCCCTAGTTGTTCCTTATGGATTCTTGTGCTCCCAAAGTCCGACCTTTACTTGATGTTCTAGATATCAAACCATATCTATGAATGGGTTACGCTAGCACATCAAGGAGAACATTAGAAGTGGAGTGCTAAATGTCTCTCGGTCGATCATCCAGATTTAATTTGCTTGGCCTCGCTAAGGTGAAATCTGAGAAAGTGTTATCCTCCTTCGCATATGCATCGTCCATCGCTATTCATCATGGTAGTATGTTGTGTTGTCAGCATCCTTGAAGCGGTTTTTGATAAAACCTAGATGAATATGGAAATGCTCAAGTTCTTGAGAGCACGCACAAGCGCTACGTGTTATCATCGGCACTAACTGGGTTTGCTCTCAGTTTCCTCGGCAATGCTATGATCTTTTCAAACAGTGGATCCACTCTCTATTGTTGGGTTCTTCCCTAGTTACCAGAATCATTCCCATCATTTGCATTTTGTTCCCAGCCTGCACCGCCAGTGTGCCATTCTACCATGGGTCTCTTCCATTTCCGGTGATAAGCAAAATCATCCATTACGTTGTCTTCAACAAGGTAATCCACATCATTCAAGTCCGAGTATGCCATTCTACCGACCCCCTCCAAATGATCGCTCGAGAATTGCCTTAGGCTGGTTTAAAGAGTTTCAATGATCTCTGAATCAAAAGTAATTCTTTTTGCCACTTAAGGGGATATATCTACAAGTCACCTTCCCTAAGGTGCATCGTTATGGTATCATGGCAATTCAACTCCTCGCTACGTTGACAATTGTTTACCACCTTCTTAAGCGTGAAATTGTTGTCTACCTAGTGAACCTTCGTCATCTGCTTCACTCCATTCCTATGGATGTGTGCTTCGCCTCTCAGCTCGAGAGATGTTGCTATGTCTCATTCCGTGAGTTAAAATTGAGTTGTTCGACCTTCGAGAAGAACCATTCTTTTAGGGTCTCTCTTTTCCTCTCGTTGTCATGTTAGTTGGAGTTCTCAGAGCAAGACTTCGAGACAATGATGGTGAACGAATCAACGTCCATTTGAAGTGCAACTGGATCGTGAAGATTGTGCTAGTTTGCGTTCCCCCTTCACCTTACCCTACACTTGAATCTCGGGACGAGATTTTTGTTTAGTGGGGGTGAGTTGTCATAGCCCTAGAATATTGATTGTAAATAGTTGCATCTTCATCCAGGCATCATATTTAAATTTCTGAAACTTGAACTGAGGAATTTTGGAAGCCTCAAAACTTAAAATAAAAGAGGGGCAAAGAACCCTGGTAAATGCATTCAATGTTTTCAAAATGGCCTTAAATAATGTTGGTTATATTTTGGCAAGGGTTCTGCACCAAACCAAAAATAATGAACATTTTTGAGGAATATTTTGAGCACTGAATTTAAATCATTACTTTATTTGCATTTGGAACTATATTCATAACTTGTATAGAATATATTTCCAAATACCCTGAAACATTTTATGTGCTTTTGGAAAAGTCCATTAAGCAACATAAATATTTTCAGAGGAGTTTTTGGAATTGTCTGAATTATTTTTAAATTCAAAACAGTGGCAAAACAGATTAAATAAAAGAAAAACAGAACAGAAATAAAAGACAGAGAGAGAAGGAAGTTACCTGGCAGCCCACCCGCAGCCCAACACTGTGCAGCCCAGCAGCGGCCTAGCCCACCACCGCGTCCTCCCTGTCGTCTTCCTCCCTCGCCAGAAGGACGGAGGCGCGTGGCCGCCCCGCGCTGGCCACCTCCTCCCTCCCTGCCTGCCTGGCTCTTCCCCGGCCCCTCCTAGCGACGCCACGCACCTCCCTGCCTCTCTCCCTCACTCTCCCGCGTCCTCATCCTCTCCCCTGGACCTCTCTCTCTCACTCGCCCGAACGGAGCCGCCGCCACCGACGAGCTCCCTCGCGGCCACCGCCACCCCCGAGCCGCTCCGACACACCCACGAGCTCCGCCCCGACCCCCTCTTCCTCCCCACCGAGCCAAGCCCCTCGGGAAGCTCTGCTTCGCCTCCACGCCATCGTCTTCGTCCTCGACCGCCGCCGATGGTCGCCGTCGATTCGTCGCCGTCCGAGCTTCCCCGAACACGCCGAGGCCACCACTGCACTCCACGTGAGCTCCTAATCATCCTCCCCCTCTCCGTTTTCTCTCTAGCATGCCGTAGCCGCCGCGCCTCTCTTCCCCGACAGTACGCCGCCGCACAAGCTCATCGCCGACGAGGCTCCGGTGGCCATTTGGTCCCGTGCGTGCCTCCGTTGGGTTCGTGAGCTTTTGTAGAACACGTAGATGCTAACCGTAGCTCCTCCCGTGCACGGTGTCGTCGTTTCCATCGGCGCCGAACTCCGGCCGCCGCCACAACCTCGCCTCCGGCGAACTCCGTCCACCCCCGCACCTCCCGATGGTTCCCCTAGATGCGCGCGGGCACGGGCTATCCTCTGGTGCCCCCGGCGCGTCGAACCGTCGTCTCTGGCGCAACTCCGGCGAGCCACCGCCGCTCTGATCGTCGCCGTCGTCCAACCGCCGGCGCATCTGACGTGAACCGTCATTAGCGGCTAATCCCCCTCCCATTAACACACTAACAGACACTGACAGCGGGCCCCGTAGCGGGTCAAAGCCCGAGTCAACGCGGGATTAGCTTCTGTGTCACTGACGTGTGGACCCCACACGTCAGGTTTGACCCGAGCCAGCCCAGTTGACCCTGCTGACGTCATGATGATGTCATGCTGACGCAATAAGTATTTTCTGGATTTAAAAATAATCAGGAAATTCCAGAAAATAGCTAAAACTTCAATAAATCATAGAAAATTAACCGTAACTCCAAATTAAATAATTTATATATGAAAAATTATCAGAAAAATTCAAGGAATCCATCTGTACCATTTCCATGCATGTTAGAACAACTTATAGATGCTGTTTAGCACAAATCAATTAAAGGGCATTTAAATAATCACATATGGAGTTTGAATTTGAATCTTGTATTCAAACCAACTTCATTTAATCTATTGCTAGTTGCATTAGCTCATAACACATTCATTTTGCCATGTCATGATCATGCATCATATTGTGCATTGCATTGATTGTGTTCCCTTCTGTGTTGCCGGTATTTGTCCCCTCTCGATAGACGTGATACCGATGATGTGATCGTTGACACTGATGAAGACTCAATGTTATCTTCAGAAGTGCCAGGCAAGCAAAACCCCCTTGTTCATTCCGATACAATCCTACTCTCTCGCTCCTGCTCCTTTTTACTGCATTAGGACAACATCGATTCATCTGTTACTTGCTGCGGTAGCTGAACCCCTTTATCCTTTGCATGACCTGTCATTGCCACAGTAAATAGATGAAACCCACTAGCATGAGTAGGAGTTGTTTGAGCCCTGTTGTGCCTACTCATTCATGTTTGTTTGTCATGCCTGCTACTGCTTAGAGTTGAGTCAGGTCTGATTCATCGGGGATGAATCAGAGGTGTGTGAACATGTCCTACCATGTGTGAGCTAAGTGTGTGAACACGATTTGGTAAAAGGTGTCGGTGAGAGGCCATGTAGGAGTACATGGTGGGTTGTCTCATTGAAGCCGTCCTTAGGAACTGAGTTCTGTGTTTGTGATCCATGATTCAGCTACTACCATACATTGGGCCCTGAAATATGACCCCGCTCGACTTCTTATTCACCCTCGTCCTCTGTCCAGGAGTTGCAAGTAGTTTCTGGTGTTTGTAGCTTACTGGAGGCCGTGGACAGCGCTGACCGTAGGGGTGGGCTGTGATGCGGTAGGTACGTGGCACGGTGTACCGGATGCCCGTTTGGTATCTCGGGAACCCTGTTCACATCGTTTGGGGCTGTGAGCGAAACTCCGGCCGGATCTCCTCATGGATGGAACCCGAATAGGCGATAAACCTGGACTAGAGACTTGAGTGTTTAGGTAGGTCGTGGTCTACACCCACGTCGGCTTTCGCTTGAAGTCTGCCGAGCACATGTCGTGTGCAGACGCTAAGTGGTGGAAACATGTATGAAGAAGTACACCCCTGCAGGGTTAACATCATCTATTCGAATAGCCGTGTCCGCGGAAAAGGACTTCTGGATTGCTTATATCAGTTCATAGACAAGTGAAAGTGGATACTTTAAAATGCGCAAGATAAGCGTGAGTGCTATGGATGGCGTTCTCGTAGGGAGACGGGAGCGGATCCATAGTGGTGTATTGATATGGTGAATATGTGGACTCGTGTGCGCCACCTCAAAAGAGTCGCTTGCAGTCGTAGTTTAGGATAGCCACCGAGTCAAAGCTGGCTTGCTGCAGTTAAACCCCACCATCCCTTTGTTGATAATGATGCATATGTAGTTAGTTCTGATGTAAGTCTTGCTGGGTACATTTGTACTCACGTTTGCCTATTTTATGTTTTGCAGAGAGACTTCAGTCTCACTAGTAGTTCCACGTGGACTTCGACGTTTAGCTTGTTACCTCAGCTACGATCTTGTGCCTCGGCAGGATCTGGTAGATAGTCAGGCTTTCAGCCTTTTTCATTTATAGACGTCTGTACTCAGACATGATAGCTTCCGTTTGTGCTTTGATTTGTATGCTCTGAATGTTGGGTCATGAGACCCCTGTTTGTAATATCTCGCTCCTCGGAGCCTATTGAATAAATTACTTGAGTCGTAGAGTCATGTTGTGATGCCATGTTGTATTTGCACATATCGAGCATATTGTGTGTATGCTATTGAAATGCTTGGTATGTGTGGGATCTGACCATCTAGTTGTTTATCTTTAGTAGCCTCTCTTACGGGGAAATGTCTCCTAGTGTTTCACCGAGCCATGGTAGCTTGCTACTGCTCCGGAACACTTAGGCTGGCCGGCATGTGTCCTTCTTCGTTCCTGTGTCTGTCCCTTCGGGGAAATGTCACGCGATGAATACCGGAGTCCTGTTAGCCTGCTACAGCCCGGTTCACCGGAGTCCTGTTAGCCCAGTGCTACAGCCTGGATTCACTCGCTGATGACCGACACGTTCGGATGCTGGGTCATGGATGCCTGTCCCTGTAAGTCTGTGCCACTTTGGGTTTACGACTAGCCATGTCAGCCCGGGCTCCTTATCATATGGATGCTAGCGACACCGTCATATACGTGTGCCAAAAGGCGCAAACGGTCCCGGGCTAAGGTAAGGCGACACCCGTGGGAATACCGTGCGTGAGGCCGCAAAGTGATATGAGGTGTTACATGCTAGATCGATGTGGCATTGAGTCGGGGTCCTGACAGCGTTGGTATCAGAGCTTGACTGCCTGTAGGATTACCAAGCCAAACTGGTCGAAGTTGAGTCTAGAAATTCTTAGTTATATGTAAGGGAATTGATTGTGGGATGGAACGTAAGGCTCTTTTACTCCTTATACCTCATGGCCCTCTGATCTGAGTCATCATCTTCTCTTCTACGGGGATTAAGAACTAGGCTATCTCTTCTTTCTGTCAGGATCACGCGTTACTAATCAGTGGACTTATAAGATTGTTGGATTCAAGCCTCAGTTCAGTTCCTACTATCTTCTGTATGTTAACTGTTGATCTCGAAACCTTGATATTGTGCTCCTGAGTGGTTATGCCACCATTTTGTGATTGTCTCAAATCTTTTTGAGCAATTATAGCCGTTATGCTGTCCGAGTCATCCCAGGTTTCTAAATAGTTTGAAGCATTTGCAAATCCTTTCTTCCCGTTTCAATGTTCCCATGGGCCAGATTAACCACACTAATCAGTGAGTTGAGGTACTCCGTTACCTTGACATATATGTTGGAGATATTATTATGACCCTAGGTGTCTCAGGGGATCATCTAGTAGTCTAGCCATGTTTTGTGTCCCAGTGTGATGATTCTGGCTTTTATTCTCGAAAGCATCCCGTGATGCCACTTAGTAGTAGGTATTCTACTCCTTGGGTTTTGAACCCGAGATTCACCCTACTTACTTCATGTTGATAGTAATTGCTAGCTCCCTTAGGTTATTAGTAACCTTTGCGATAGTCCTTGAAGTCCGTGGTATCTTCTTCTTCCAAATACCATGAACTACTTATGGCAGAAGTTCCTCGTTGAACTGAACGATCACAACCAGAGTGCTCTTGATGAGTTCTCCATGCTATATTGTGACTCTGCCAGCTCAATCTTTCTGCATGGGTTATCTGGAAGAATTATGTTGAACCTGGTTTGACATACTAATCTACGCATCCACAACTCAAAAGTTATATGTTCCTTTGAATTGTCCCTCTTTAGTTGTCTACTGACCTTCGTCTATCAATTGATAGTCAAGAGTATGCGTGCGTTCGTTTATCGATGCCTATTACTCTTGTGGTCCGTCAAGCCATTCTATCGCGGAATGACTAGGAGAAACAAACTCCGGTACCTCATCCATATCCAGGATTGGGTCAAAGAAGTTGTGTTCCGCAGATCAAATTGCTAATCCAGCTTTTGTTCTGCTCTACCTTGGAGTATTTCATATTTTATATCGGGATTGTTATAGGAATTGCACACCATCCTGTGAACTATTGGTACAGTGATACTTCTCGCCATCATTACTCATTCCTCGGTTCCGTGTGGTTATAACCGGAATGTCGACAAGTGAATCGTGATGTGTGAAATCAATACTCCTAGCAACCTCGTTGCTTGGTAGTTAAAGGACAATAATTTCATTCTTAGCGTGTTGGTTTTTGAATCATCCTTCTAAGATTGATCGTGCTACCTTGTCCATCTTCCTGGTGCACATTTCGATTGATGAGTTAGGATTTTGTCAAGTCCTCGCTCATTTGATCATATCGTCTTGCCCTGAAAGGCAAGATTGTTCTCGAGCTTAGTAACATACCGGTGGTTCGTGACTTTCCAAATATCTTCTTGGAAGCGTTACCGGGTTATTTCCTGACTGTTATGTTGGGCTTGTGATCAAGTTGGTTTCTTGTGAACCACCCTTTCTCCAAGAATCTGTGTTGGATATCCCGGAGCTAGTTGGTTAAGCTAGACAACAACTTGGAGAGTTGGAAGATAAAAGCTTGCCTGACTTAGTTCGTTCCAAAGGGATAATCTTGTGTAGTGTGTGTTGAAGAAAGATGATATCTTCATCGATTGGTCCCTGTGATCAGTTGCTGGACCTATTGTCTTATCAATCCTTTGATTTGAGTGTGGGCTATCGTCAAATCAAATCAGTACCAATGATGCTCGTAATGTTGTCTTATTCGTGGTTGATCCCTCGAGCATACACCATTACATCTTTGGCCTGACCAATACTATCACTTGTTCACTTAACTATGGAATTCCTTTTAAAAAGGAAACCCAGATGAATTGTTGTTGAGCCCATTGACAACATCCTTATCTCCTCCATGATTTTGTTGGACATTAAGCTAGTGTTGGAAACTTTTGAAAGCATTTTCTTCATGCTAGCTCATGAAGTATTTGTTGATGAAAGGAGTGACTTCCTTTTATACACGTGCATTTGGTGAAAGTTGCCGCCGTGAATTTGAGAAAGTTAGTTTTGCTTCCTCTGGAATCATCCCAAGTCAGTCATGCATACGTGCGAAGTATTCTGTGGTCTGGAGATTTGCAACCTCCATTCTATATGTATATCCTAGCACACCAAGCCACTGATTGAGTTGTTCAAAGATAAAGGAGTCTGTCCAAGGTGAACTCTTTGGACTTCCATGCGTGGAGACTTCGATGTCATTAATGATGGCTCCCCCTCCTGAACTCGGTAGTGTTTTATTATAAGACTACTTTGTGGTCATGCTTGTCTGGGACAACGTGTTCACATGTTTGTAGCAGAACCCGCTCATGTTTTGGAGCTTGCTATCGTAGTTCATCTCCCGAGAATCTCGCAACGTCATCTCGTCGATTTGTGTTGCAAACTTTCATTTTTCTTCCTAGACTCGATGAGCCTGGAATATTCTGACACCAACCAGATCTGAATCTCAGGCAGATATGATGGTTGGAACATTTCCCCAAGAACTATAATATTGGTCTCTCGATAACCGGTAAGGTGGATGTCGTGGCCAACACACCCATCCGGTAGCCCTGTTATTATAATATCTTGATTGAGGAAGTTGGCCACCTCCCCATAAGGATTTCGTAGGATTTACCTCCCTAGTTGTTCCTTATGGATTCTTGTGCTCCCGAAGTCCGACCTTTACTTGATGTTCTAGATATCAAACCATATCTATGAATGGGTTACGCTAGCACATCAAGGAGAACATTAGAAGCGGAGTGCTAAATGTCTCTCGGTCGATCATCCAGATTTTATTTGCTTGGCCTCGCTAAGGTGAAATCTGAGAAAGTGTTATCCTCCTTCGCATCTGCATCGTCCATCGCTATTCATCATGGTAGTATGTTGTGTTGTCAGCATCCTTGACGCGGTTGTTGATAAAACCTAGATGAATATGGAAATGCTCAAGTTCTTGAGAGCACGCACAAGCGCTACGTGTTATCATCGGCACTAACTGGGTTTGCTCTCAGTTTCCTCGGCAATGCTATGATCTTTTCAAACAGTGGATCCACTCTCTATTGTTGGGTTCTTCCCTAGTTACCAGAATCATTCCCATCATTTGCATTTTGTTCCCAGCCTGCACCGCCAATGTGCCATTCTACCATGGGTCTCTTCCATTTCCGGTGATAAGCAAAATCATCCATTACGTTGTCTTAAACAAGGTAATCCACATCATCCAAGTCCGAGTATGCCATTCTACCGACCCCCTCCAAACGATCGCTCGAGAATTGCCTTAGGCTGGTTTAAAGAGTTTCAATGATCTCTGAATCAAAAGTAATTCTTTTTGCCACTTAAGGGGATATATCTACATGTCACCTTCCCTAAGGTGCATCGTTATGGTATCATGGCAATTCAACTCCTCGCTACGTTGACAATTGTTTACCACCTTCTTAAGCGTGAAATTGTTGTCTACCTAGTGAACCTTCGTCATCTGCTTCACTCCATTCCTATGGATGTGTGCTTCGCCTCTCAGCTCGAGAGATGTTGCTATGTCTCATTCCGTGAGTTAATCCTGAGTTGTTCGACCTTCGAGAAGAACCATTCTTTTAGGGTCTCTCTTTTCCTCTCGTTGTCATGTTAGTTGGAGTTCTCAGAGCAAGACTTTGAGACAATGATCGTGAATGAATCAACGTCCATTTGAAGTGCAACTGGATCGTGAAGATTGTGCTAGTTTGCGTTCCCCCTTGACCTTACCCTACACTTGAATCTCGGGACGAGATTTTTGTTTAGTGGGGGTGAGTTGTCATAGCCCTAGAATATTGATTGTAAATAGTTGCATCTTCATCCAGGCATCATATTTAAATTTCTGAAACTTGAACTGAGGAATTTTGGAAGCCTCAAAACTTAAAATAAAAGAGGGGCAAAGAACCCTGGTAAATGCATTCAATGTTTTCAAAATGGCCTTAAATAATGTTGGTTATATTTTGGCAAGGGTTCTGCACCAAACCAAAAATAATGAACATTTTTGAGGAATATTTTGAGCACTGAATTTAAATCATTACTTTATTTGCATTTGGAACTATATTCATAACTTGTATAGAATATATTTCCAAATACCCTGAAACATTTTATGTGCTTTTGGAAAAGTCCATTAAGCAGCATAAATATTTTCAGAGGAGTTTTTGGCATTGTCTGAATTATTTTTAAATTCAAAACAGTGGCAAAACAGATTAAATAAAAGAAAAACAGAACATAAATAAAAGACAGAGAGAGAGAAGGAAGTTACCTGGCAACCCACCCGCAGCCCAACACTGTGCAGCCCAGCAGCGGCCTAGCCCACCACCGCCTCCTCCCTGTCGTCTTCCTCCCTCGCCAGAAGGACGGAGGCGCGTGGCCGCCCCGCGCCGGCCACCTCCTCCCTCCCTGCCTGCCTGGCTCTTCCCCGGCCCCTCCTAGCGACGCCACGCACCTCCCTGCCTCTCTCCCTCACTCTCCCGCGTCCTCATCCTCTCCCCTGGACCTCTCTCTCTCACTCGCCCGAACGGAGCCGCCGCCACCGACGAGCTCCCTCGCGGCCACCGCCACCCCCGAGCCCCTCCGACACACCCACGAGCTCCGCCCCGACCCCCTCTTCCTCCCCACTGAGCCAAGCCCCTCGGGAAGCTCTGCTTCGCCTCCACGCCATCGTCTTCGTCCTCGACCGCCGCTGATGGTCGCCGTCGATTCGTCGCCGTCCGAGCTTCCCCGAACACGCCGAGGCCACCACTGCACTCCACGTGAGCTCCTAATCATCCTCCCCCTCTCCGTTTTCTCTCTAGCATGCCGTAGCCGCCGCGCCTCTCTTCCCCGACAGTACGCCGCCGCACAAGCTCATCGCCGACGAGGCTCCGGTAGCCATTTGGTCCCGTGCGTGCCTCCGTTGGGTTCGTGAGCTTTTGTAGAACACGTAGATGCTAACCGTAGCTCCTCCCGGGCACGGTGTCGTCGTTTCCATCGGCGCCGAACTCCGGCCGCCGCCACAACCTCGCCTCCGGCGAACTCCGTCCACCCCCGCACCTCCCGATGGTTCCCCTAGATGCGCGCGGGCACGGGCTATCCTCTGGTGCCCCCGGCGCGTCGAACCGTCGTCTCTGGCGCAACTCCGGCAAGCCACCGCCGCTCTGATCGTCGTCGTCGTCCAACCGCCGGCGCATCTGACGTGAACCGTCATTAGCGGCTAATCCCCCTCCCATTAACACACTAGCAGACACTGACAGCGGGCCCCGTAGCGGGTCAAAGCCCGAGTCAACGCGGGATTAGCTTCTGTGTCACTGACGTGTGGACCCCACACGTCAGGTTTGACCCGAGCCAGCCCAGTTGACCCTGCTGACGTCATGATGATGTCATGCTGACGCAATAAGTATTTTCTGGATTTAAAAATAATCAGGAAATTCCAGAAAATAGCTAAAACTTCAATAAATCATAGAAAATTAACCGTAACTCCAAATTAAATAATTTATATATGAAAAATTATCAGAAAAATTCAAGGAATCCATCTGTACCATTTCCATGCATGTTAGAACAACTTATAGATGCTGTTTAGCACAAATCAATTAAAGGGCATTTAAATAATCACATATGGAGTTTGAATTTGAATCTTGTATTCAAACCAACTTAATTTAATCTATTGCTAGTTGCATTAGCTCATAACACATTCATTTTGCCATGTCATGATCATGCATTATATTGTGCATTGCATTGATTGTGTTCCCTTCTGTGTTGCCGGTATTTGTCCCCTCTCGATAGACGTGATACCGATGATGTGATCGTTGACACTGATAAAGACTCAATGTTATCTTCAGAAGTGCCAGGCAAGCAAAACCCCCTTGTTCATTCCGATACAATCCTACTCTCTCGCTCCTGCTCCTTTTTACTGCATTAGGACAACATCGATTCATCTGTTACTTGCTGCGGTAGCTGAACCCCTTTATCCTTTGCATGACCTGTCATTGCCACAGTAAATAGATGAAACCCACTAGCATGAGTAGGAGTTGTTTGAGCCCTGTTGTGCCTACTCATTCATGTTTGTTTGTCATGCCTGCTACTGCTTAGAGTTGGGTCAGGTCTGATTCATCGGGGATGAATCAGAGGTGTGTGAACATGTCCTACCATGTGTGAGCTAAGTGTGTGAACACGATTTGGTAAAAGGTGTCGGTGAGAGGCCATGTAGGAGTACATGGTGGGTTGTCTCATTGAAGCCGTCCTTAGGAACTGAGTTCTGTGTTTGTGATCCATGATTCAGCTACTACCATACATTGGGCCCTGAAATATGACCCCGCTCGACTTCTTATTCACCCTCGTCCTCTGTCCAGGAGTTGCAAGTAGTTTCTGGTGTTTGTAGCTTACTGGAGGCCCTGGACAGCGCTGACCGTAGGGGTGGGCTGTGATGCGGTAGGTACGTGGCACGGTGTACCGGATGCCCGTTTGGTATCTCGGGAACCCTGTTCACATCGTTTGGGGCTGTGAGCGAAACTCCGGCCGGATCTCCTCATGGATGGAACCCGAATAGGCGATAAACCTGGACTAGAGACTTGAGTGTTTAGGTAGGTCGTGGTCTACACCCACGTCGGCTTTCGCTTGAAGTCTGCCGAGCACATGTCGTGTGCAGACGCTAAGTGGTGGAAACATGTATGAAGAAGTACACCCCTGCAGGGTTAACATCATCTATTCGAATAGCCGTGTCCGCGGAAAAGGACTTCTGGATTGCTTATATCAGTTCATAGACAAGTGAAAGTGGATACTTTAAAATGCGCAAGATAAGCGTGAGTGCTATGGATGGCGTTCTCGTAGGGAGACGGGAGCGGATCGATAGTGGTGTATTGATATGGTGAATATGTGGACTCGTGTGCGCCACCTCAAAAGAGTCGCTTGCAGTCGTAGTTTAGGATAGCCACCGAGTCAAAGCTGGCTTGCTGCAGTTAAACCCCACCATCCCTTTGTTGATAATGATGCATATGTAGTTAGTTCTGATGTAAGTCTTGCTGGGTACATTTGTACTCACGTTTGCCTATTTTATGTTTTGCAGAGAGACTTCAGTCTCACTAGTAGTTCCACGTGGACTTCGACGTTTAGCTTGTTACCTCAGCTACGATCTTGTGCCTCGGCAGGATCTGGTAGATAGTCAGGCTTTCAGCCTTTTTCATTTATAGACGTCTGTACTCAGACATGATAGCTTCCGTTTGTGCTTTGATTTGTATGCTCTGAATGTTGGGTCATGAGACCCCTGTTTGTAATATCTCGCTCCTCGGAGCCTATTGAATAAATTACTTGAGTCGTAGAGTCATGTTGTGATGCCATGTTGTATTTGCACATATCGAGCATATTGTGTGTATGCTATTGAAATGCTTGGTATGTGTGGGATCTGACCATCTAGTTGTTTATCTTTAGTAGCCTCTCTTACGGGGAAATGTCTCCTAGTGTTTCACCGAGCCATGGTAGCTTGCTACTGCTCCGGAACACTTAGGCTGGCCGGCATGTGTCCTTCTTCGTTCCTGTGTCTGTCCCTTCGGGGAAATGTCACGCGATGAATACCGGAGTCCTGTTAGCCTGCTACAGCCCGGTTCACCATTGTCCTGTTAGCCCAGTGCTACAGCCTGGATTCACTCGCTGATGACCGACACGTTCGGATGCTGGGTCATGGATGCCTGTCCCTATAAGTCTGTGCCACTTTGGGTTTACGACTAGCCATGTCAGCCCGGGCTCCTTATCATATGGATGCTAGCGACACCGTCATATACGTGTGCCAAAAGGCGCAAACGGTCCCGGGCTAAGGTAAGGTGACACCCGTGGAATACCGTGCGTGAGGCCGCAAAGTGATATGAGGTGTTACATGCTAGATCGATGTGGCATTGAGTCGGGGTCCTGACACCTCCGGAGAAGAAGCACTTTATAGGGTTCCCTGGAAGGCAGCCTCGAAGCCACCAGGGGGCGCCCGGCCATCGGTAGCCACCTCGGAACCATTGCCCCGAACCTCAGGAGCCCCTGCCTCCGAAGCAGCGGGTTACACTGACCCTGCAGTGGCCCTCTTCTGGGTCTCAGGAGTCTTGGCGTCTGAGCCCCCAGTGGTGCTAGATCTCCGTAGGTCCCTTCAGCAGCAGCTGGTGGCATGCGCCTCCCTGCTTCCACACTGGCGCATGCTGCAGGGTCGAGCACCAGGGGAGCCACGAGGATGGGATTCTCGCGAGGCCCCTCAAGGCCCTCCAGGCGTAACCCCCACTCATTGAATAGGGGCATCTGATCCACGAAGGCCACCTTGTTCGAGCATTGGTAGAGGAGGTAACCATTTCCTGGAAGATCGGCGGATTTGGATTTGCCCGTCAGAGGCTCAAGTACCTTGCTCAGGGTCTCGAAGGACAGCGACTGCTTCTGGAGCCTCATGGAGTCCTCGGCGTCGGCAAGGTCCCACATCGGGTGAGAATGGCGCTGGAGCGGGGCAACGCGCCGCCAGACGAATTCCTTCACCACCATTGGCACTGTCACCTCTAGCTTCTGCAGCCTGGCCAACCTCTTCCAGACTCAAGCAAGACGACGGTTGGCGAGCTTCACATGCCCCTAGCCGGAGCAGGGCACGGCCGGCACTCGGGGGGTCAGAAACAGGGGGCTGTGCATACTAGCATCGATAACCAGCCACTGCTTCTAAAACCCCTTTGTGGCAGGCGAAAGCTCGAAGTCAATCCCCGAGCCGGCAATCGCGGCCATGGCTTCAAAGGTCGCGCACACCGAACATTGGCGGGCATCGACCAGTCGAAGCAAGAAGAAATGGCGAAACAGGGCCACGGAAGGAGCAATGCCTACCATGGCCTTAAAAAGTTTCACAGCCCTAGAGTTTGTTTGTAACTAGTTGCACAAGTGAGCATCATGCATCATGTTAATTTCAAGAAATTTGAATTGAGAAATAATCGAAGCCTCAGGTATTTTAATAAAGGACAAGAACCCTAAAAATATCATTCATTGGTCGAAAATCCCTTCATTGATGTTTAATAATTTTGGCAAGGGTTTTGGTCCAAACCAAAAATATTGAACATTTTTAAGGATTTAATTTTGGGACTTTGAACTTAAATCAATAGCTATTTGAATTTGAATTATATTAATATAATTAGAATATAATTTCACATATTTCTGAAACATTTTATGTGCATTTGGAAAAGTCCCTTTTGCAACATAAAATAATTCAGAGGATCTTTTGGCATTGTCTGAATTTGTTTGAATTCACAACAGTGGAAAAAGATTAATAAAAAACAAAAACAAAAACAAAACAGAATAGAAACTCACCTGGCATTTACCTGCAGCCCATCTGGCGCATCAGCTGGCCCAACACTGTGCCGCCCATTGGCCCACAGTGCTAGTCGTCCTCCTCCTTGGGACAGAAGGACGCCGTTCGTGTGCCCCGCGCGCGCGGCCACGCGCCTCGGCCACCTCCTGCTTCCCGCCGCCTCCCTAATGTCGCTTTGGACACCACGCAACCCCCGACCCCCTCATCCTCTCCCCTCTCCCTGGTCACCCCTCCTCCCCTCCGCTCTCTTCCCTGCTGCTACCCGTGCGACTCCGCCGGCGTAAACCACGCAGCCGACGAGCTCCCCGCGCTCCATCGTCGTGCCCCAAGCTCCACCAACCCCTGTAGCACCTCTCCACCGATGGAAGCGAGCCCGGGCGGCCTCCATTGCCTCCACCATCGCCTTATCCACCACCGGCCACCGAGGATCTTTACCATCGATTCACCACCTCGTCGCCCCCCCCCCCCGAGCTCGCCGACCATCTCGACATGACCCCTGTGAGCCACTGGTCGATTCCCCTCTTCTCCCCGCGTCGGTTTCGTTCTCTAGCCACCGTTTCCACCGCAGCTGAGCTCCACCGCTGCCTGCCATGTCACATGCCCCGCTGCAGCTCCTGCTCATCGCTGCTGAGCGCGTCAGCATGCTGCTGGAGCCTCCAGGAGGCTAACCCGCCACCTAGCTGCTCTCCTGTGCACCACAACCTCGCGCACGACCGAGCCCGAGCTCCGGCCACCGCTGCGAGCTCGTTCTAGCGAGCTCCGGCCACCCCGCGCCCTCCCGCATGCCTCTTTTGGATGCGGGCGACCAAGGGAAACCCCCGGGTGCCCTTGGCTTGACCCAACCCCACATGTAGCGCCGCTCCAGCAACCCTCCGCCATGGTTACAGTTTGCCGGCGTTGAACTCTGGCGACGCTAACGTGGAGCCATCTATAGGCGCTAATCACCACTAACCCCCCCCCCCCCAACAGACACTATAGAGCGGGCCCTGCGGTGGGTCAAATCCTGGTCAACGCGGGATTAACCACTAATTAACTATGAACTTATGACATGTGGGACCGAGTCATCAGGTTTGACACTGGTCAACCCTGTTGACTTGCTGACGTCATAGTTACTTCATGCTGACGCAATAAGTCATTTTCTGGATTTGATTTACTTCTAAATAACCAGGAAAAACCAAAAAATGATTTAAGCTTCAAAAATTCATAATAAATCAATCATAACTCTGATTGAAATAATTTATATAAGAAAAATTATCAGAAAAATTCAAGGTATCTATTTATGCCATTTTCATGCATGTTTAAACAAGTTATCCTCACTGAATAGGACAATTCATGATTATGAAATAAATGGTAATTAGTTTTGTAGTCGAAATTTGTTATATGTTTGAATTCCACTTCAATGAATATGACTAAAGACTTCACTAGGTCAATTGAGTACCTTAATATGTCATATCATTCATTTTCTTGTGCATTGCATTGAATTGAAAGTTGTTTCTGTTCCTTTGCCGGTGTTTGTCCCCTCTCAGTAGATGTTGTTCCAACGATGAGTTCGATGACACCGATGAAGAACTATACAATCTTCAGAAGTGCCAGGAAAGCAAAACCCCCTTGTTCATTCCGATAAAATCCCACTCTCTCGCTCTTGCTCTCTGTTACTGCATTAGGACAACAACGATTCAAGTGTTACATGATGCGTTAGTTGAACCCCTTTCCTTTGCATGACCTGTGATTGCCACAGTAAATAGATGAAACCCACTAGTATGAGTAGGAATTGTTTGAGCCTTGTTGTGCCTACTCATTCGTGCTTGTTGTCATGATTGCTACTGCTTAGAGTTGAGTCTGGTCTGATTCATCGGGGATGAATTGGAAAGTTGTGAACATGTTCTACTGTGTGTGAGCTAAGTATGTGAACATGATTTGGTAAAGGTAGCGGTGAGAGACCATGTAGGAGTACATGGTGGGTTGTCTCATTGAAATGGTCCTTAGGAACTGAGTTCTATGTCTGTGATCCAAGAAAGTTACGAGCACACATTTGGCTTCGGGCACTCCAAGCTCTCCTGACTTATTAATCAACTCGATCTCTGTGCAGGAGTTGCAACTAGTTTCTGGTGTTTGTAGGTAGTGCTAGTAGTCTACCAAGTGGCACCCGGTATAGGTTGGATTCGGACAGACTAGGTGTAGTGGCACAGTGTACCAACTGGCAGTAGGATGGTGGGCTTGGGGTTGTGAGCGACACCCCGGTGGGATCTCCTTGTGGATGGAACCCGAATAGTGGAGAAACCTGGACTAGAGACTTGTGTGGTTAGTCAGGTCGTGGCCGACACCCTCGCCAGGTTTCCGCTTGAAGGTTGCCGAGACACATGACATGTACATGGCAGTAAGTGGTGAGAGCATGTGTGAAGAAGTACACCCATGCAGGGTTAACATGATCTATTCGAATAGCCGCGTCCGTGGTAAAGGACTATTGGGTTGCTTATACAGTTCATAGAAAAGTGAAAGTGGATACTCTAAAATACGCAAGATAAGTGTGAGTGCTATGGATGGCATTCTCGTAGGGAGACGGAAGCGGATCCATAGTGGTGTATTGATATGCTGGTAATGTGGACTCGTGTGCGCCACCTCAAAAGAGTTACTTGCAGTCGTAGTTCAGGATAGCCATAGAGTAAAAGTTGGCTTGCTGCACTTATACTCCACCACTCCCTTTGTTGATACTGATGCATATGTAGTTAGTTCTGATGTAAGTCTTGCTGGGTACATTTGTACTCACGTTTGCTTTATATTTTGCAGAGAGACTTTAGTCTCACTAGTAGTTCCGCATGGCTTCGATGTTTAGCTTGATACCTCAGCTACAATCTTGTGGCCCTTTTCATTTGTAGATAGTCAGGCTTCTCATCCCCTTTTCATTTGTAGTTGTCTGTATTCAGACATGTTATGCTTCTGTTGCTTGTATGCTCTGAATGCTGGGTCTACAGACCCATGTTTGTAATATCTCGCTCCTCAGAGCCTATTGATTGAATACTTGACTTGTAGGGTCATGTTGTGATGCGATGTTGTACTTGCACATATCGAGCGCATTGTGTGTATGTTTTGAAATGCTTGGTATGTGTGGGATCTGACAACCTAGTTATTTATTCTTGGTAGCCTCTCTTACTGGGAAATGTATCCTAGTGCTTCCACTGAGCCATGGTAGCTTGCTACTGCTCCGGAACACTTAAGCTGGACGGCATGTGTCCTTCTTCTTTCCTGTGTCTGTCCCTTCGAAGAAATGTCATGCATTGTTCCTTTAAGTCCCTGTAGATTTCTACGACTTTGGTTCATACGTTGTTGATTGACACGTTCGTTGCTGGGTCATGTATGCTTGTCCCTATAAGTTAGCGCTACCTTGGGTTCACGACTAGTCATGTCGGCCCAGGTTCTTTGTCATATGGATGCTAGTGGCACTATCAGATACGTGAGCCAAAAGGGGAAACGGTCCCGGGCCAGGTAAGGTGGCACCCGTGGCAATACCGTGCATGAGGCCGCAAAGTGATATGATGTGTTACATGCTAGATCGGTGTGACTTACGATCAAGGTCCAGACAACTTTGGTATCAGAGCCTGACTTCCTGTAGGATTACCAAGCCAAACTGGTCGAAGTTGAGTCTAGAAATTCTTTAGTTATATAAGGGAATTGATTGTGGATGGCAACGTAAGGCTCTTTTTACTCCTTTACCTTATGCCTTCTGATCCGAGTCATCTTGTCTTTCCTACAGGGTTAAGGAATTAGGCTTTCCCTTCTTTCTATCAGGATCACGTGTTACTAATCCATAGACTTATAGGAATGATGGATTCAAGTCTCAGTTCAGCTCCTACTATTTTTGTGTGTTCATAGCTGGCCTCAGAACCTTGATTTTATGATGATCGAGTAGTTATGCCACCACTTTGCAAGGTGTCTCAAATCTTTTGAGCAGTTATAGTCGTTATGCTGTCCGAGTCATCCCAGGTTTCTAAATAGTCTGATGCATTTGCAAATCCCTTCTTCCTGTTTCCGATGTTCCTTTGGCCAGATAAACCACACTAGCTAGTGTGTTGAGGTACTTCATTGCCTCGGTATATATGTTGGAGTAATTATTATTACCCTAGGTGTATTAGCGAATCACATAGTAATCTAGCCATGTTTTGTGTTCCCAGTGTGATGATTCTGGCCATCATTCTCGAAAGCATCCCATGATGCCATTTAGTTAGTAGGCATTCTATCCCTGGGTTTTGAACCCAAGATTCACCCTACTTACTTCATGCTGATAGTGTTTGCTAGTTCCTTTAGGATATTAGCAACCTTTGCGTTAGTGCTCGAGGTCCGTGGTATTTCCTTCCTCCAAATGCTATGAACCGTTTACAGCAAAAGCTCTTTGTACCGAAAGATCACAACAAAAGTGCTCTTGATGAGTTCTCCGTTCTATATTGTGACTCTGCCAGTCCTACTTTTGTGCATGGGTTATCCGGAAGAAGTATGTTGAACTCATTCGACACGCTAATCTATGCTCCCACAACTCATAAAGTGATATGTCCTCTTGAGTTGTCCCTTTTTAGTTGTTTTCTGACCTCCATCTGCCAATTGATAGTCAAGAGTATGCGTGCATTCGTTCATCGATGCCATTATTCTAGTGGTCCATCAGACCACTCTATTATGGAATGTCTAGGAGAAACAAACCCCAGTATCTCATCCATATCTAGGATTGGGTCAAAGGAGTTATATTCCCCAGATAAAAATGCCGATCTAGCTTTTGTTTTGTTGTATCTTGGTGTATTACCATCTTCATGTTAAGAATATCATGAGAATTGCACACTATCCTATGAACTCTTAATATAGTGATACTTCTCGCCATCGTTATTCATTCCTTGGTCCCCATGTTATTGTAACCGGAACACCGACAAGTGAATCGTGATGTGTGAAATATATACTCCTAGCAACTCCGTTGCTTGGTAATTAAATGTACAATAACCTCATTCTTAATCGTTACCCTAAGGTTGACCGTGCTACCTAGCCCTTATTTCTGGCGCACTTGTCGATCAATGAGTTAGGATAGTGCCAATCCTTGCTTATTTGATCATATCGTCTTTCCCTGAAAAGCAAGATTGCTCCCGAGCTCAGTAACATAACAGTGGTTCGTGATGCTCGGAATATCTTCTGAGAAGTATTACCAGGTTGTTCCTTGACTGTTATGTTGAGCTCATGATCAAGTTGGTTCCTTGTAACCACCCACTTCTCCAAGAATCTGTGTTGGATACCCCTGAGCTAGTTGGTTAAGCTAAACAACAACTTGGAGAGCTGGAAGATAAAAGCTTGTCCGATTTAGTTCATTTTAAGGGATATCTTGTGTGTGTGTGTGTGTGTGTGTGTGTGTGTGTGTTGAATAAACATGATATCTTCATCTGTTGATCCTCGTGATCAATTGACAGTGCTATTATATTATCCAATCCTTGATCTGAGTATGGGTTATTCTCAAATCAAATCGGGACCAATGATGTTCATAATGTTGTCTTACTTGTGGTTGATCCCTCGAGCAGACACCATTACATCGTTGGGTCTGACTGATGCTATCACCGTGTTCAC
This sequence comes from Triticum aestivum, assembly GCF_018294505.1. Taxonomy (NCBI): domain Eukaryota; kingdom Viridiplantae; phylum Streptophyta; class Magnoliopsida; order Poales; family Poaceae; genus Triticum; species Triticum aestivum. Next base: position 310,421,036 of record NC_057810.1, read on the forward strand.
ATAATCGTGGAATTCCGTCTTCTTGGAAACCTGAATGAATTGTTGTTGAGCCCACTGACAACATTGTCATCTTGTCCATGATTCATGTTGAACGTCTAAGCTAGTGTTGGAAACTTTATAACCATTATCTTCATACCCGTTCATGAAGCATATGTTTGGATGAAAGAAGTGACTTCCTCTAATTCATGTTCATTTGATGCAAGTTGCCGCTGTGGATTCAAGAATGTCAATGTAGCTTCCTTTGGAATCATCCCAAATCGGTCATGCATACATGCGAAGTATTATGTCGTTTGGAGACTTGCAACCTTCATTCTATATGTGTCTCTAGCACACCAAGCCACTGATTGATTTGTTCAAGTAGAAGAAGTTCCTTCTTAAGAGCTAGACTTATGCAAGGACTTCGATATCCTCGATGATGGTTCCCCACCTGAACTCGGGTAGTGTTTTACTATAAGACTACTATGTGGTCATGCTCGTCTGGGACAGCGTGCTCACATGTGCGTAGCAGAACCAGCTCATGTTTTGGAGCTTGATATCGTAGTTCATTTCCCAAGAATCTCACAACTTCATCTCGTCAGTTTGTGTTGCAAACTTTCTTTTCCAGACATGTTATCTGAAATATCCTGTTTACTAACTAGACCTGATTCTCAAGCAGGTGTGATGGTTGGTACTTCTCCCAAGAACTATGATGTAGGTTCCGGTAAAGTGGACGCACCTAGCCGGGAGAACTATTATTTTAGTTTCTTGATAAAGCAATTTGGGTCACTTCCCCTTGAGGATTTTTCTATGACTTATTCTAAAAGTATCTCTTTATGGATGTTTGTGCTCCCAAAGTCCGACTTATACTTGATGGCCACATTAATGCTTTAAGGACGACTTTGGTATGTAGAACATCAAGGAGAACATTAGAAGCGGAGTGTTAAAAGTCTCTCGATCGATTATCCAGATTTTGTTCCCTTGGCCTCGCTAAGGTGAAATATGAGAAAGTGTTGTCTTCCTATGCATCTGCATTGTCCATCACTATTCATCATGGTAGTAAGATGTGTTGCCAAGATCCTCAGGACGAATGTTGGTAAGACCTTGATGAGTATGGAAATGCTCAACTTCCTGAGAGCACACTCAATCACTAAGTTATATCCTCGGTATCAATTGGAATGTGCCTTCCGTTTGCCGCGTTGTTCTATAACCATAGTTTCCTTTCTGATCTGAGTATGCCATTTCTTCGAACTCTTTAAAACAATCTATTGTGATTGCCTTAAGCTGGTATAGCAAATTCCAATCATCTTTACATCAAAAGTAATTCTTTTTGCCATTTAAGGTATAGAATATAAGTCACCTTCTCCAAGGTGCCCTGTTTGAGTTGAAGGGCAATCAACTCATCGCTGCATTGACACCGTTCACCACCCTCGTAGGTATGGAATTGTTGCCTACCAAATTGAACACTTGTCATATGTTACCTTCCACCTCTCGATGTATGTGTTTGAATCTCAGATCGAGAGATGTTTTAACATCTCACTCCATCTTCGAGAAGATCGAATCCTGTAGAGTTTCCTTTTCTTCTCATTGACGTGTTGGGTGAAGTTCTCAAAGGCAAAGACGGCAAGACCAAGATGAGGCAATGAATCAGCATCCTCGAGAAGGGCATCTGGATCATGAAGTTTGTGATCATTTTGTGTCCCCTCTGTCTTCTTACCTCACGTCTTGAATCTCGGGACGAGATTCTTGTTTAGTGGGGGTGAGTTGTCACAGCCCTACAGTTTGTTTGTAACTAGTTGCACAAGTGAGCATCATGCATCATCTTAATTTCAGAAATTTGAATTGAGGAATAATCAAAGCCTCAGAAATTTTAATAAAGGGCACGAACCCTAAAATCCCATTCATTGCTCCAAAAATCCCTTCATTGATGTTGAATAATTTTGGCAAGGGTTTTGGTCCAAACCAAAAATATTGAACATTTTTAAAGATTTAATTTTGGGACTTTGAACTTAAATCAATAGCTATTTTAATTTGAATTATATTCATATAATGAAACATTTTATGTGCATTTGGAAAAGTCCCTTTTTCAACATAAAATTATTCAGAGTATTTTTTGGCATTGTCTGAATTTGTTTGAATTCACAAGAGTGGAAAAAGATTAATAAAAGAAAACAAAAACAGAAATAAAATAGAACAGAAACTCACCTGGCGTTTACCTGCAACCCATCTGGCGCCTCAGCTGGCCCAGCACTGTGCGGCCCACTGGCCAACAGTGCTAGTCCTCCTCCTCCTTTGGATAGAAGGACGCCAGGCGTGTGCCCCGCGCACGCGGCCAGGCGCCCCGGCCGCTTCCTGCTTCCTGCCGTCTCCCCGATGTTCCTTTGGACGCCACACCCCCTGACCCCCCTTATCCTCTCCCCTCTCCCTTGTCTCCCCTCATTCCCTCTGCTCTCTTCCCCGCTGCTACCCGAGTGACTCTGCCGCCATAAACCACGTAGCTGACGAGCTCCCTGTGCTCCATCGTCATGCCTCGAGCTCCACCAACCCCTGTAGCACCTCATCACCAAAGGAAGCGAGCCAGGATAGCCTCCATCGCCTCCACCGTCGCCTTCTCCACCACCGACCGCCGAGGATCTTCTCCGTCGATTCGCCACCGTAATCGCTCCCCCGAGCTTGTTGACCTTCTCGACGTGACCCTTGTGAGCCTCCGGTCGATTCCCCTCTTCTACCTTCGTCGATTTTGTTCTCTAGCTGTCGTGTCCAACACGGTCGAGCTCCACCGCCGCCTGCCATGTCACATGCCCCGCTGCAGCTCCTGCTCATAGGTGCTTGGCGCATTAGCGTGCTCCTGGAGCCCTCCAGGAGGCTAAGCCTGTGCACCACAACCTTGCGCACGACGGAGCTCGAGCTCCGGCCACCGCCGCGAGCTCGTTCCGGTGACCTCCGGCCACCCCGCGCCCTCCCTGGTGCCTCCGCTGGATTCGCATGAGCAAGGGAAACCCTCTGGTGCCCTTGGCTTGACCCAACCCCACCCGTAGCACCGCTCTGGCAACCCTCCACCGCGGTTACAGTTTGCCGGCATTGAACTCCGGCGACGCTGACATGGAGGCATCTTTAGGCGCTAATCACTTCTAACCCCCCCTAACAGACACTAACGAGCGAGCCCCGCGGTAGGTCAAATCCCGGTCAACATGGGATTAACCACTAATTAACTATGAGCTTATGACATGTGGGACCGAATCGTTAGGTTTGACCCTGGTCAACCCTGTTGACTTGCTGATGTCATAGTGACATCATGCTAACGCAATAAGTCATTTTTTAGATTTGATTTACTTCTAAATAACCAAGAAAATCCAGAAAATGATTTAAACTTGAAAAAATCATAATAAATCAACCATAATTCCGATTGAAATAATTTATATATGAAAAATTATCAGAAAAACTCAATTAATTTGTTTATGCCATTTTCGTGCATGTTTGGACAAGTAATCCTCACTGAATAGGACAATTCATGATTATGAAATAAATGGTAATTAGTTTTGGAGTCGGAATTTGCTATATGTTTGAATTCCACTTCAATGAATATGTCTAACTACTTCACTAGGTCAAGTCAGTACGTTAATATGTCATATCATTCATTTTCTTGTGCATTGCATTAAATTGAATGTTGTGTCGGTTCCTTTGCCAGTGTTTGTCCCCTCTCAGTAGACGTTGTCTCGACGATGAGTTTGATGACACCGACGAAGAACTATACTATCTTCAGAAGTGCCAGGAAAGCAAAACCCCCTTGTTCATTCCAATACAATCCGACTATCTTGCTCTTGCTCTCCGTTACTGCATTAGGACAACAATGATTCAACTGTTACATGTTGCGGTAGTTGAACCCCTTTCCTTTGCATGACCTATTCTTGCCACAGTAAATACATGAAACCCACTAGTATGAGTAGGAGTTGTTTGAGACTTGTTGTTCCTACTCATTCATGCTTGTTGTCATGCCTACTACTGCTTAGAGTTGAGTTAGGTCTGATTCATCGGGGATGATTGGAAAGTTGTGAACATGTTCTACTGTGTGTGAGCTAAGTGTGTGAAAACGATTTGGTAAAGGTAGCGGTGAGAGGCCATGTAGGAGTACATGGTGGGTTGTCTCATTGAAACCGTCCTTAGGAACTGAGTTCTGTGTCTGTGATCCAAGACAATTACTACCACACATTGGGCTCCGGGCAATCCAAGCTCTCCCGGCTAATTAATCAACTCGATCTTTGTCCAGGAGTTGCAACTAGTTTCTGGTGTTTGTAGGTAGTGCTAGTAGTCTACCAAGTGGCACCCGATATAGATGGGCTTGGGACAGACTAGGTGCAGTGGCATAGTATACCAAGTGGCACCCAGATGGTTGGCATGGGAACCCTGCTCACATTGTTTGGGTTGTGAGCGACACCCCGGCCGGATCTCCTTGCGGATGGAACCCAAATAGGCGATAAACCTGGACTAGAGACTTGGATGGTTAGGCAGGTCGTGGCCGACACCCTCGCCAGGCTTCCGCTTGAAGGTTGTTGAGATACATGACGTGTACAAGGCGGTATGTGGCGAGAGCGTGTGTGAAGAAGTACATCCCTACAGGGTTAACGTGATCTATTCGAATAGTCGCGTCCGCGGTAAAGGACTATTAGGTTGCTTATATAGTTCATAGACAAGTGAAAGTGGATACTCTTAAATGCTCAAGATAAGCGTGAGTGCTATGGATGGCGTTCTTGTAGGGAGACTGTCACATCCCTGGTTCTGGTATGCTCTGGGCTAGCTAGTCATGTGTTGCATCATGTTTAAATTTCTTTTAAACCTGAAATGGGGGCTGATAAACCCTAGCAGCTAATGAAATCAACTAGGTTAAAAAAAATCATTTTCAATGAACCCAAAATGTCTTTGGAAAAGTTCATCATTTTTGAATTGGTCTAGAACCCCTGTCAAAAATGGTGCACATTTTTCTAGGCCACTTTGGATTTTTGAATTAAATCATAAAGTATTTGAATTTGGGCATTTAAATGTTATAAATATTTTATTTGCCCAAATAATTCTGATAAAGGTTGAGGGCTGTTGAAAACCATTTCAACATTTCCCACAATTTATTTCAGGATTTTTAGATAAGGTTTAGTATTTTTACTAAATCCAGAAACAAAGATAGAAAATAGAAAACAGAAAATAAAACAAAGAGAGAGAAGACACCTACCTGGGCCACTTACCTGGCCGGCCCATCTGGCCCAGCACTGTGGCTGAGGCCTAGCCCAACTCCCCACCGTCTTCAACCTCTGCCAGTAGGTAGAGGCGTGTCGACGCCAGCGCGCCCGAGGCCTCCACCTCCTCCCTCCCAGCCTTCCTGGCTCCTCCTTGATGCACCAGGTGATGCCACGCAGCCCCCTGGCCCCCTCTCACTCTCTCCCGAATGCTCTCCCCTCCTCTGCTCTCTCCCCGCATGCGCCCGAGCGGAGCCATCACCGCCGCTCGCCGTTTCCACGGCCACCAGCCACCCCCTCGCTCCCTCTCCGCATCCCTGAGCTCTGCCATGACCCCGTGGATCAACACACTCGACGCACGCGACCAGCAGAGGCCCCAGCCGACCGGAGCATCGTCGTCTTCACCTCCGGTGCCCGGAGATCGACTTTGCCGATTCGGCGCGTCCAGAGCTTCCCCGACTTCGTCGTCTCCTCCGCTAGCCCCTCCGTGAGCTCTCCTACGTTTCCCCTCTCTCCCCGTTGGTTTCCCGCGCTGTAGCCGTGCTAGCCACCGTACCGAGCGCTGCCGTCCGCAATGGATGCCGGGCATGGCACTGACGTGCTGCTGCGCCCAGTCCGACGAGCCTAGCGAGCTCCTAGCTGCCCCAAGAGTCTGCATAGCCCCTCAGCCAGCCCCCTAGCGCTCCGTAGCCTCGCTCCGCCCAAACCCGAGCTCCGGCAGCCGCCGCGGACTCCACTCCGGCGAGCTCCGGCCACCCATCGCCTCCCGCGTGCCTCCTCTGGATGCGCGCGAGCAAGGGCAACCCTCTGGTGCCCTTGGCTTGGCCCAAAACCACTCGTAGCGCCACTCCGGTGAGCATCCGCCGCGTTTCGGGTCGCCGGCGGCCGAACTCCGGTGGCCGGTGATGTGGCATGTCAATAGCCACTAATGACCCAGCTAAACCAACCCTAGTGCCACTGCCATGTGGGCCCTGTGCCTGATTAGTTTAATTTAATTTTCTGTTTAGATTAGTTCATAACCCACTGGGACCCACACGTCAGCATTGACTTTGCTGACGTGGCCGTTGACTGGTCCCACATGTCATCCACCCAAACCAGCCCTGTTACACTGACCCGTGGGTCCCAGCTGTCAGGTTTGACCTGGGCTGGCGCCTTTGACTTGCTGACATCACCCTGACGCAATAAGCTATTTTTTGGATTTATTTTAATTCAGAAAATTCCAGAAATTTGCCTAAACTTCTAAAAATCGTAGAAATTCAACCGTAACTCCAAATGAGATAATTTATATATGAAAAATGATCAGAAACATCCAATCTATCCATTTGTATCATTTCCATGCATGTTAGAAGAACTTATAGCTGCTGTTTAGGACAAATCATATGAATGGCATTTGAATAATCACATATGGAGTTTGGATTTGAACCTAGGGTTCAAACCAACTCTATTTAACTTGCTGCTAGTTGCATTAGCTCAAAACACAGCATATTGCCATGTCATGATCATGCATCATATTGTTGCATTGCATTGATTGTGTTCTTCCTTGTTTGCCGGTATTCGTCCCCTCTCAGTAGACGACGTTCCGGCAATGAGTTTGATGACACCGATGAAGAACTATATTATCTTCAGAAGTGCCAGGCAAGCAAAACCCCCTTGTTCATTCCGATACAATCCCACTCTCTCGCTCCTGCTCTCTTTTAATGCATTAGGGCAACACCAATTCATCTGTTACTTGCTGCGGTAGCTGAACCCCTTTATCCTTTCCATGACCTGTCATTGCCACAGTAAATAGATGAAACCCACTAGCATGAGTAGGAGTTGTTTGAGCCCTGATGTGCCTACTCATTCATGCTTGTTTGTCATGCCTGCTATTGCTTAGAGTTGTGTCAGGTCTGATTCATCGGGGATGAGTTGGAATGTGGTGAACATGTCCTACTGTTGAGAGCTAAGTGTGTGAACACGATTTGGTAAAGGTAGCGGTGAGAGGCCATGTAGGAGTACATGGTGGGTTGTCTCATTGCAGCCGTCCTCAGGAACCGAGTTCTGTGTTTGTGATCCATGAACAGCTACTACCACACATTGGGTTCCGGTAACTCGGCCCCTCTCGGCTTATTAAGCAACTTGATCTCTGTCCAGGAGTTGCAACTAGTTTCTGGTGTTTGTAGGTAGTGTTAGTAGTCTACCAAGCGGCACCCGGTACAGGTGGGCTTGGGACAGACTAGGCACAGTGGCCCGGTGTACCAAGTGGCACCCGGATGGTGGACTTGGGAACCCTGCACACATTGTTTGGGGCCGTGAGCGACACCCCGGCCGGATCTCCTTGCGGATGGAACCCGAATAGGCGATAAACCTGGACGACAGACTTGTGTGGTTAGTCAGGTCGTGGACGACACCCTCGCTGGGCTTCCGCTTGAAGGTTGCTGAGTACATGTCATGTAAACGGCGGTAAGTGGTGAGAGCGTGTGTGAAGAAGTACACCCCTGCAGGGTTAATATGATCTATTCGAATAGCCGTGTCCGCGAAAAAGGACTTCTGGGTTGCCTGTACATTTCATAGACAAGTGAAAGTGGATACTCTAAAATACGCAAGATAAGCGTGAGTGCTATGGATGGCATTCTCATAGGGAGACGGGAGCAGATCCATAGTGGTGTATTGATATTGTGAATATGTGGACTCGTGTGCGCCACCTCAAAAGAGTTACTTGCAGTCGTCGTTCAGGATAGCCACCGAGTCAAAGCTGGCTTGCTGCAGTTAAACCCCACCATCCCCTTTGTTGATAATGATGCATATGTAGTTAGATCTGATGTAAGTCTTGCTGGGTACATTTGTACTCACGTTGCTTAATTTATGTTTTTGCAGAGAGACTTCAGTCTTGCTAGTAGTACCGCGTGGACTTCGACGTTTAGCTTGTTACCTCAGCTACGATCTTGTGCCCTCGGCAGGGTCTGGTAGATAGTCAGGCTTCTCAGCCTTTTTCATTTGTAGATGTCTGTACTCAGACATGTTAAGCTTCCGCTTGTGCTTTGACTTGTATGCTCTGATTGTTGGGTCATGATACCCATGTTTGTAATATCTCGCTCCTCGGAGCCTATTGAATAAATACCTGAGTTGTAGAGTCATGTTATGATGCCATGTTGTATTTGCACATATCGAGCATATTGTGTGTATGTTATTGAAATGCTTGGTATGTGTGGGATCTGACTATCTAGTTATTTATCCTTGGTAGCCTCTCTTACCGGGAAATGTCTCCAAGTGTTCCACTGAGCCATGGTAGCTTGCTACTGCTCCGGAACACTTAGGCTGGCTGGCATATGTCCTTCTTTGTTCCTGTGTCTGTCCCCTCGGGGAAATGTCACGCGATGAATTCCGGAGTCCTGTTAGCCCGCTACAGCCCGGTTCACCGGAGTCCTGCTAGCCCAGTGCTACAGCCTGGATTCACTCGCTGATGACCGACACGTTCGATGTTGGGTCATGGATGCCTGTCCCTGTAGTTTTGTGCCACTTTGGGTTTACGACTAGCCATGTCAGCCCGGGCTCCTTATCATATGGATGCTAGCAACACTATCATATACGTGTGCCAAAAGACGCAAACGGTCCCGGCAAAGGTAAGGCGACACCCATGGGGATACCGTGCGTGAGGCCGCAAAGTGATATGAGGTGTTACATGCTAGATCGATGTGGCATTGAGTCAGGGTCCTGACAGAGACGGAAGCGGATCCATAGTGGTGTATTGATATGGTGATTATGTGGACTCGTGTGCGCCATCTCAAAAGAGTTACTTGCAGTCGTAGTTCAGGATAGCCACCGAGTCAAAGCTGGCTTGCTGCAGTTAAACACTACCACTCCCTTTGTTGATACTGATGCATATGTAGTTAGTTCTGATGTAAGTCTTGCTGGGTACATTTGTACTCACGTTTGCTTAATTTATGTTTTTGTAGAGAGACTTCAGTCTCACTAGTAGTTTCGCACGGACTTCGATGTTTAGCTTGATACCTCAGCTACGATCTTGTGCCCCAGAGGGATCTTATAGATAGTCTGGCTTCTCAGCCCCTTTTCATTTGTAGTTGCCTGTACTCAGACATGTTATGCTTCCGTTGCTTGTATGCTCTGAATGCTGGGTCTTCGGACCCATGTTTGTAATATCTGGCTCCTCAGAGCCTATTGATTAAACACTTGAGTTGTAGAGTCATGTTGTGATGCCATGTTGTACTTGCAGATATCAAGCATATTGTGTGTATGTTTTTAAATGCTTGGTATGTGTGGGATCTCACCACCTAGTTGTTTATTCTTGGTAGCCTCTCTTACTGGGAAATGTCTCCTAGTGCTTCCACTGAGCCATGCTAGCTTGCTACTTCTCCGGCACACTTAGGCTGGCCGGCATGTGTCCTTCTTCATTCTTGTGTCTGTCCCTTCAGGGAAATGTCACGCGTTGTTCCTTTAAGTCCATGTAGCTTGCTATGACTTGGGTTCATACATTGTTGATCGACACGTTTGTTGCTGGGTCATGTATGCCTGTCCCTATAAGTTAGTTCCACCTTGGGATCATAACTAGTCATGTCAGCCCGGGTTATTTGTCATATGGATGCTAGCGGCACTATCATATACGTGAGCCAAAAGGCGCACACGGTCTCGGGCCAGGTAAGGTGGCACCAGTGGGATTATCGTGCGTGAGGGCGCAAAGTGATATGATGTGTTACATGCTAGATTTGTGTGACTTAGGATCGAGGTCCTGACACAAAGGAAGGTAAAGACGACGAGGAGGATGATGGAGCGGCGATCCAGGTGCAACAGGTGGATCTGGTAGTGCGAAGTTATGGCATTGAAGAACGGAAAGAAGGGGGGAATCAGACCTGAGAAGAGAGCATGGAGATTGATGGAAATCTCGATGGCACCCATGTCATCCATAGCCAAGACACAGGCCGGACGACCGTCGCCTTCCACTCGTTGGAATCGGCTGCAAGAGCAGGGCGAACCTTGTGCATCCCTTCCTGGTGGATTACCGTCGACCGCTTGAGGGCTGGCTCCATGGTCGTTGGGGGTCCGGCCGGGGCGTGTGACTTCCCTTTCTTCTTCCTCTGCTACGGCAGCATGGTGGAAGCCAGGAAGAGGGAGAGGCACTGGCACCAGATCTGCGCAAGGAGTCGCAAGCCTGGGAAGATAAGAAACAAAGGCCAAGCGCGGCAATCTGCAATGGCGAGCTACTCTAGCAACGGGCGACCGCCAGGCTCGGCAGATTTCAAGGCAGCATGGGGAAGTGGAGATGCCCACGTCCCATCAGTCGCCACACGTTGCTCAAGGCCACATGCGGTTAGGCCCGCGGCGCTCCGCACTTGCCCTTTGGCTTCGCCTAGAAGCCAAGTCTGAGCCCGCCTTGGGCCCGGGGCTACTGTCAGCGTTCTGGATTCGGGGGTACCCAGATTTGCCTGCCTGCGGCCCACTACATGGCTCCATCAACTGCCTGGTATGGCCCAGCTTCATCATTGACAACTCAAGACCCTTGCAAGGGGCCAAGCCTCGCGAGGCAGATGACACCAAGACCCCCAAGGGGATCGGTCTCCTCAGGCTGGCTCCCGAGGGGCAGAGAGTTCTATGCAAGGTGCACCTCACGAGGCTAAGCTGACGTGAGCCATGACGACCAAGGCCAGGCAGGCGCAGAGTACTTGTTTCCACTTTGGTGAAAAGGAGGCAAGCAGCAGGCGCGGAGTCCCAAGGAATCAGCCAAAGATTTCCATTCTGGTGCAACAAGACCAAGACCGCCATGACAGCAGGGCAGAGGTCAACATCGAGCCCACCGCAGCGTAACGACCAAATGCTTTTCGCAGGCAAAGTCCACTTTAGTCAGGATAAGATGTACTTCCTGTCCCCCTTCAAATCTAGCCTTGTGGGATCCCTTCCCGCCAACATTAGGGAAGAGGACTAAGGACACTATAAATAGGACTTAGCCACCACCATAGAAGAGAGATCAGATCCATTCTGATCCGACCACCTCACCAGCTCTCTTGAGCTCAAGAACACCTCACCTCCTGAGGCCAGTTCATCCACTGTACTAGTTCGTCCTCAGCCCTTCGAGGCAATCCACCAAAACGTTGGAGTAGAGTATTACACCACAGGTGGCCCGAACCAGTATAAACTGTTGTGTCTCTCTGTCCCTTTGAGCTCGACGCACTAGGCCTAGAGGGTAACGAGTAGGCAGGCTGGGTTGGTTGAGATCTCTGCAGGCACCCCAGAGTTCGAACCTATCAACATTTAGCGGAACCCGAAATCCGACACCAACCTAGGAGAAGCTACGGTGCAAGATGGACATCAAGAGCATGAAGATAACCTGCCCAGTCCAGAACGGATGGTACTACCGCCCAAACCAAGCGGTACTACCGCTCATACCATCCAAGAGGTACTACCGCCCAACATATTCCCTACTACCGCGCAACCCGACAAACTGCAGTGATCGAGCGGTACAAGTCCGGCAGTACCACCCCCACAAGCGGTACTACCGCTGACTGGTACTACCACCCGATGGTCCAGTACTACCGCCTTGTCTGCGCACAGTTTCGGGCCCGAGGCCCATCTACCGCTTCACTTCGCCCCCATTTGCACTATGACTATAAATAGGACACCGCCTCCTCCTAGTTAGGATTAGCAATATGATAGCTCGTATTAGAGATAGAGTTGTGCTCATTTACTTGGTTACTTGTCCATTGGAGTCCACGACCTCTTTGAAGAAGATCCCCCAAGCAGATTCAAGACCCCTCACGGGAAGACCCCCCTCAAGGCCTCCTCATGGAGATGAACGAGCTACCACTTGTATTGTCCTTTGTTGGATTTGGATCGTGTATCTCTTATGTGTTTCGAGGATCTATCATATGTGTGACCGGATCTTGTTGGTTTGAGAGTTTCTCTTGTGTTTCCCATTGTGTTCCCCTCGTTTTCCCCCTCGTGTTCTTCGTGCTCCTCATAGGGATCTGCTCCAATCATGAAAGATCGGCCTCTAGTGTTCTACCCTACATCAGGCAGACTAGTGTCTGTTACGCCGAGGAATGCTTCCTTTAATTGGGAATTATTTGACCAGGAACTGAAAACCAGGGGGCGACGGACCTCTAGCTAAGCTGAAATAGTATATATGAGGAGAAACCTTGTGCGTCGAGAGCTACTAGGAACATCTAGTATCAGGAAGAAGGTGCAGGGAGAAGGTGCAGGAAGAAGCGGTCAACTAGTGTCTTCTGTGGGATGAATACCATGCAAGTAGACACGTAAGATTTGCATGAATAAGGGAAGATGTCGGTGTATAGAAGTAAGGGCACTACTTTGTACCCCTTTACCTGTGCACGGGCAGTCAGAGCGACGCCTGCGGCCACACTTAAGCGGGGCAGGGGCAGGGAATCAAAGCCACAAGGCAGTCAAAGCAACACCAAGACAGAGACACAAAGAGCAAGAGGGAGAGGTGGGTTCCCCTGGCAAGACCCTTGACGGGGCGGCTTCCACGGCCCCCGGCAAGGACCTTGCCAGGGCAGCTTGCCCGACCCCAATGGAGTGCGCCACCCTCGAGCCCGAGGTTTCTGACAACCACATTGGAACCAAGGCTCGGGAGGCACCTCCATGATGGCATGCAGATCTTTGTGAAGACAAGAAGCACATAGAGTTGGATAAGTATTAGAAGATGATGAGCCTTAGCAAAACCATTGTTGAGGGCATCCACGAGACTCCGACAAGATCCTTGCCGGGGACGACCACGGTGCCCCGGCAAGGCCCTTGCCGAGGACATCCTTGGGGCCATAGCCAGGCCCACACCCGCCAAGGTTCCACCGCCACTCCCATGGAACTGCCAACCCACCAGCTAGGCAGGCACTTACGTGTCTACATGGGGCTTACAGGCCAACTCAGCGCGTGCCTACGTGGTGGCATGCAAATCTTTGTGAAGGCCCTACCACCGCGCCACCTCAGCGGCTTGCTAGCCTACATGGCGCTGACCGCCTCGCTGGCCAGGGCGCGTGTCGAAGCAGGTCAAAGCGGCGGTAAAACGAGGGACACCTCAGAGGCACATTTAATGTGTCTTGTCCCATAATGGCTAAGCGATAAGCTTAGCCACTATACACTGATGCCACCTCCTGTGTGCCACTGTGGAGATCCCCTTGACTGTAAATGGAGGCCCAAGGCATCCAGGAGAAGGATTCGGACCCTGGGACAAGTCCACCCATCGTAGCTAGCTCAAGAACTCCAAGAACACAGATATACACACCAAAGCAAGACTAGGGTATTACGCATCCTCGCGGACCGCACCTGGGTAAACGAGCCGTGTGCTTGTGCTGATTGCTGATCCTGCTCTTCTCATGACATTGTGCCTCGCAACCATAGTAGGGATTCCCGTGATCCCATAGGTGTCATTTCCACCGACAGAAGAGGAGTACCAGTTCCGGTTGCTAGTGATATGTCCTCCTGATTTCACAGTGATGTTCTTCTTTTTACCGAGGGAACCAATGTTGTGTAGGAGGGTGCAGCATTGGACGAACCCATGGACAAATTGTTGACTTTGTTGCGGCAGCCATCAGTTGGCAGAGGGGAAGCAGATCCGAGGCAATGAATGATGACGTAGCAGGAACAACTCCGGTGCGGTGGATGGTGGTGATGTTGGAGCGGCAGCAGTGAGGCACATGATGGCGTGGTTGAACTGGCTCCGGTATGGTGCACGTTGGCGTCCTGGAGGCAGCTCGACCTCGGCTTCAACTACTAGCCATGGAGGGCGTTGCGGTTGCGTTTGTTGTGGAGGACGACGTCGGGGTATCGTCTCCTGCGTGATGGAGGAGGGCGGTAGTTGATGGGTGGGATGGGGTGGAAGATACAGGATGCCAAGGTTTCGCGAATGGTTGAGAGGTAGTTTTGGTGCCCACGAAGTATGGAATCAGACTAGGGGCGATGGGGGGCGCTAAGGGGGAACCATGTTTCAGTCTGGGATGCGCTTGTTTTTTTAACAGATGGGACGCGCTTGGTTAAAATTTGGGGAAATACAAACTATTCCCCCCTCTTAATTTTTGGACCTACTACGAGTCAGGGGTAGGACGGTAACCCAGATGTCCCAAATAGTGGGCGGGAGCGGTTTCGGCCGATCACACGTGTGTTTAGGCGGCCACGGTGTATGAATGTTTTTCAGAGGCGGCTGCGTGGCATCTAGATGATTTTACAAACCTACCTCGATTTAGACCTTTGGATGTCGGGCCGATAGGTTTCACTGGTCGGAGCTAGAGAAGTAATTTACTTCTACCTAACATTGGTCTCACGTAGTTTGGGCGAGTAGAGGCTCTTTAGGCGCTTCGTTCGAAATTTTGAAACAGAAGCATTCACGCTTAGAGTACTCTTGAACTTTGAGGATTGACCTAAATAGACAACATTAAACTTGATCTTGTATGTTTGAAAACCTATAACTATGATTATTTTGAAATTTTGACTCTTGAAAATCCTATAACTATGCTTATTTTGGAATGGAGGAGATAAATTTGAATCTATTTTATACAGGACTATATATGCTATTATGTACAAAAGCAGAGCAAATATTGGTGCCCCCGTAATTGAGGTATGATTTACAAATGCCATGATCTCGAATTCAAATAATTGAATGGACTTCATGTTGAAGTCGAATTTTTAAACCACCTTAAGTTGAATTCAAATGTATTCTATTTCCTAGCTTGCTATTTACAATGTTCATTGTGTAACTTTTGTATGTATAATGTGCTTTACATACACAACAAGAACTACAGTCACATTTATATTCAAATTGCTAAAGCGATGCATTGTCTGGACTTCAAAATACTCACTCTATGGATCAATTATGTGGAATAATAACATAGACATGCTCAAATATGATAAAATATAGATGTTTGATGGATCAATGACCTTTCCTTATGCGTCCTGCAAATATCATGATCCCATCCTAATATTTGGACACAATTTATATTTTTAATCAATGTGTTACATCGGTCTTTTATGTGTAGATTCACTCTCCATAGGCCCCTCCTCACACAAGCACTAACTTTCTCTCTCACACAAATGCACACATGGTGTATATCCATCGGGGGCCTCTCACACATGCTCACACACTCCTCACACATGCTGTCGATATAACCCTCCCTCCCTCTTGCAACCATTTACAACATTTTACACTAACCTTTATCACAAGCACTTTTCCTATCACAAGCATACGCACACACGATCCCCATCAACCTTTCTCTATACATAGACATGCCTACATCTCTCCTGCACGCATATTATCTTTAGTCCTATCTCGCATGCATTGTCTCCACCTCTCTTCCTAATTGACAAATAAGATTCTAGCAGAGCATTCTGTAGGATGGCCCTTAAAGTTCGATTAGATGAATGGTAATATCAGAGACCTAGGGTTACAAATCCTAGATGGCTTTGTCAGTGGACACAGAGTCCTTCACGGCTTTGGTAGCGTTGTCTTGTACGAGTAGTCCTCTGTGGGTCTCCCTGAAAGCGTCACGGGCCGATCAATGTGGTGCAGGACGAAACCGACCCAAGGGCCTCATCTCGGCCCACCGGATCTCACACGATGACACAACCTTTACACCTAGGTCTCGTTATCTTCTCACACCCACACATACCAACACATACACCGCACAAACTATTTCTCCTCATGCCTCTATCCCCTCCACCTTGCATGGACACACTCAAGGGCATATCTTGCCGTGACATCCTATTCATCTCTCTCCCTCTGTCTAGACCTCTCTTATTTCTTGTGATATCTGTCCCTCGTAGCCCCCGCACCCCCCTCCCCATTGGCCCCTCTATCCATGCCTCTCTCGAATAAGTACACATACCCTGTCATTGCAACAAACCCTGGTGTATGTTGCCCGAATGATACACAGGCTCGAGGGCATGTTTAAAGCATCCAAGACAAGGCCAAGTAGAAGAGATATATCTTTGAGGAATCAAAGGGTGGATCATGAAGACCAAGACAAGCCAAAGGAGCAACATATGACTAAGGAAAAACCTCCCTTGCCAGGTAGGCGAGCCCGGTGAGGTCGAGGCCGCACCGAAGACAAATCTCAAGACTCCCCCGAAAGGCTTGCCGGGGACGCTGAGGACGCCAGCCCCGCCAAGGCGCCACCGCTCCACCACACAGCGACTTAGGTCACTTATCAATGCGGTGTCGACCCCTCAAGTGATTAAGTGGCTGTCCTCTAGCACGTAGACGCCATTTGAGGAGAAGATTCACCCTGCATGACACACGTCCTGAGGCATGTCAGGAGGACATGGTGGGAGACAGCTAAAGAAGCGCGACAAGGCTTGCCGGGCTACCCCCATGACGTGACACTAAGCGATGCATTTAATGCACCCTGTCCTATCTGCAGAGTTAGGTATGATAGCACTATTTCTACCATATCATTGCATAATGACCACTTTGCCATGAAGGTGACCCCTTGACCTATAAAAGGAGGACCGAGGCAACATTAGAAAGGATTCGGACCCTTGTACACTCGTACACGCGTAGCTTCCCTCGTCCCAAGGCAACCTTGCCGGGCTCGAGCACCGTTTCTCTGCTATGGTCCTCTCATCAATCTACCAATGTAGGAGTAGGGTTTTACGCCTCGTGGCAGCCCAACCCTGGGTAAAAACTGCCTGAGTCATCGCTGCCATGCTGTTCTATGGCCTTTGCTCTTTGTGCAATATGCCCCTCCCCCTTGCCGGACCACTAAGGGGCCGATATCCCCATAGGTGATCATGTTGTGCAACCACAGCTTTGGCGTGCTATGTAGGGGGAGGCACTTGCCTGACCCCGAGGTTGTGACTAGCACATCAATCTTCATCATCGACAACTTCATCATCCATGGCACCCAAGGAAGAGCCCAGTGTTTCAGCTCACCCATCCACCTCTAAGGCCCCCTCGCATGCAGCCACTGGTGCCATGGGGGATACGGGGGCGCATGGGGACGTGGACGCCACGGGGAACGTGACTGGCGCAGGTGGCGCCATCACCGTTCCTCCTATGCTCGAAGCTGGAGCAGGAGGAGCTGGAGGAGGGCGACATCAACAGCAGCCTAGCGGCCATGCCCCATAAGGTATGTGCGGGGAGTATATTCCATATCTGCCTCTCCACCTCACCGAAGGGCATAGCTACAGCAATGGTGCACGCTCTGATGCGAATCGTGACCTACCTGGCGTCCCTGCTGCGGGTGCGGCTACGGGGCCAGCCCCATCCCCAGGGCAAGTTAATCAAGACGATGCAGTAAATTGGGACGTCAATCCCCAAGCGCATCCACCTTGTCACCACGCCACCTTAACGACCGGCACATGGCGACGAGAACACGGCACCACTATCACCAACACCGTTAGGAGTCGGGCGACATCGCGATCTGCGTTGTCGTCCATGCCAAGTACTGCTTGAAAAGCCATGGTGCGAGCCCAGTCCCTATTGAGATTCCCGCCTGCAGCCGATCAAATGCATGAGTGGAGAGCCACCGTTGAGAGCCTGATTGGTTTCTCTGAGGCGGGAGGATCACAGTGGGCAGGCCTGCCACGGCCTCCACAGGCGGCAACAATGGCTCGGGCTGCTGGCCGTACCGATGGGGTCACTCCAACGGTCCAGTCCCCTCCACAGGAGCCAGCATTAGGGCCACAGCCAGAACCACAGGACCAAGAACCCGACGATGTGTTGGTGGCTTCATCTGATCCTCGAGTCCATCGAGACCAGCGGCAGGTCCTGGAAGACAGTCGGAGGGAAGACGTGTGCGTCACCATAGAACGACACCGTGAAACCCGCCGCCCGTTTGATAGGCGCAATGGCCCCGATGTCGACGAGCCCGTGCCTGGTGGGAATGGGTATCTACCTTTCAAGGTTGGGTGCCCCTGTCGGCATTCTGGGAACGGGGGTCCCCAGACTTGCCTGCCTGCGGACTGCAGCGTGGCCCGAAGGAGGCCCAGCATAGCTCATCTTCATCAACGCAAGCTCAAGACCCTCGCGAGGGGCCAAGCCTCGCGGGGCGGGCGACAAGGAGCTTCCTCAGGCACGGCCTCATCAGGCAGGCTCATGAGGAGGCGGAGAGTTCAAGGCAGGGTACCTCGCGAGGTGCCCATGACGCAAGCCATGACGACCAAGGGCGCCAGTCGAGCGCCAGCCTACGCAGTGTCCTCCTTTCCTCTTTGGTGCAAAGGGAGCAAGCGCAGGCGAGAGTATCAAGCAAAGGCATCCATTTCGGTGCAACAAGACCAAGACCAGCCCAACGGCAGGAAGGAAGTCATCGTGGAGCCCAAGCCGGCGTCATCACCAGAGCCTTTGACAGGCAAGGACCAACTTTAGTCAGGATAAGTGTACCCACTGTTCCCCTTCAAAATGGCCAATTGTTGGCGCCCTTCGCGCTCAATATTTGGGAAGAGGCCCAGGGCCTTTGCCTATAAATAGGACTAGCAACCCCCAGGGTAGAGGCATCTGGATCTTCATCAAGAAACCAGTAGATAGAGCGATTGAACCCCTCCTAGCAGTTCATCGCACCAGCCAAGAACAGACTGTCGCGAGGCTGTTCTGCTTTGTATTTTTCATCATCAAGCCCAAGAGGCAATCCACCACACCACACACTGGAGTAGGGTATTACACCACAATGGTGGCTTGAACCAGTATAAATCTTGTGTCTCTTGTGCTGTTTAGTTTTGTAGTTTAGGTCCTAGCGATTCGGTGAGGAGCGAGCCAGTAGAGGGTTGAATCTCCACGCGCACCCCAGTGTTTGAACCTCAAGGGTCTACCGGAACCCGAAATCCGACATTTGGCGCGCCAGGTAGGGGTGTGCCGGGATCTGCCTTCTGCCGCCTCACGCCCCGTCGTGTCGTCATCACCATGTCCGGCGACCAGGCGGGCAACCCAGATCCTTGGGCGGCTTGGCCCGCCCGCGCAGAGCCGCTTGCCCCGGGCGACCCCATTCCCCAGGCAGCTCGCGGTCCGCAGGGCGCTGCGGGCCGCGGGCGACGCGGATAGACCTCGACGGCCCTAACACCGTGGCAGACGCGGTCGGCAGCGAGAACTCAAGGGCCATGATCACGGTGGCCCGAGAGCTGTTGCAGTGCAGACTGATGGAAGGCAGCCGCGACGTGCTGCTAGAGCGGGTGGCGGATCTCTTGAGCTTCGCCGCCTCGGGGGCTCACCCCTTCTGCACACCGCTCCCGCCTCAGGTCCAGGGCGGCTCGCGCGGGGGCCCCAGCGAAGTCGTCAGCACAGGGCCGGCGGCCGTGCCAGCTCCACTTCCCGTCAGTGAAGAAGGACTCATCACGACCCATGGCCCCCGTGGGCCACCGCGCTACCATCACCAGGCCGGCACGTCAAGCAAAGTTGCATGGCACGCGGAGCCCTACGGTGCAGCCTTCGGGGTGACGGCCACGGAAGAGTACGTGCCCCACATGATGGATCAAGGGCACCCGCGCGACGGCGAACAAGGATCGCTCCTCAGCTCAAGCTGGGGGGATGAGGCGCCAGAGGCTGAGCTCTTCCAGGAACCCCGGGACGGCCCTGCCGGCCACGCTGGTGTCACATCCTATTTAGCCATGCATTAGAGTGTTGCATCATGTTTACTCTTTCATCAGAAACCTGAAATGGGGATGACAGAACCCCCAGTCCCCTCGGAAACCAATTAGGGTTTACTAAAAACTTTTTCAATGAACCTGAAATGCCCTTCTAAAATGCCCATCATTTTTGTCTTGGTTCAGAACCTCTGCCAAAAGTGGTGCACATTTTCCTAGGCCATCCTAGGGTTTTTGAATTAAATCATAAATATTTGAATTTGGGCATTTAAAATTATATAAAATATTTAAATGCTCAAATATCTCCAAACTAAAATGTTTCATGCTGGAAATAATCCAACTATGGACCAGGAGTAGTTTGGTGATTTTAGGAGTTGCCTAAGTATTTTATTTAATTCAACAAAGTTGCAGAAGTATTAAAAAACAGAAAACAGAAAGAAATGGAAAAAGCTTACCTGGCGCCCAGCACCCGGCCCACCTGCCGGCCCAGCCCAGCACCGCGCCAGCGAGCTGCTTGCCGACCAGGCAGGCAGGCAGGTGCTCGACGGCGAGCACCGCATGGGTGCCACGCACCTGCTTGCCGCCTCGCCGCCTCCCTCGCCCGGCTAACGCCGTGAATCGGCCTCTCTCTCTCCCCCGAACCTCCCAGACACCCCCTCTCCTCTCCAGTTCCTCTCCCTCGCTCTCCCACGCCATGGCCGACGCCATCGCCGCCACCCCCTCGCCATAGCCACGCCCTCCGTCAACCCCACGCCGTGCCGCCGTGTCCAGGAGCTCCGCCGCCGTCCACTTCATCGAGCTAGCCGAGCCCCGTGTGCTCGTGCGCCCCGAGACCACCGCACCGACCTCGCCCGAGCTCGCCGTTGCCGGAGATCCCCTTCAACGCCGTCGCCGCCTCAGCTCGTCCTCGACCCCGCCGGTGGCCTCTACGGGAGCGCTGTGAGCCTAGCTACCCCTCCGACCTTCCCTCTCTCATACCCGAGCCGTGTAGCCACCGCACGAAGATCACACGCACGCACCGCCGTGGATCTCGTCGCCGACGTGCTCCCGGCCATCCTCCGGCCAACCCGCGGTGTCCAACGCACTCACCACGCTGCGTTGGGCCCAACCGTGCACTTCCCGCACCTCCCCGCACACCCTAGCGACAAGTTCGACTTTGGCCGAACTCCGGTGGCCGCCAAAGTCATCGCCGGCGCCAACTCCGGCCACCCCGACCCCAACGGATTCCACCAAGAGCTCCGGCTCGTCCTCAGCTCCACTCCGGTGGTCTCCGCGACCCATTTGGTGGCCGAAACGGCCAAAACCACTTCCGCCGCCGCGTCGGGCTCGCCGGCGGCTAAACGCCGGTGCAGCCGACCCGGGTTTGACCACGGGTGGGCCCTGGTTGACTCCCCTGAGTCAATGACAGGTGGGGCCGAGTCCTGTTAATTAAACAGGTTTAGTTTTAATTAAACTTTAATTAATCTAATCACACTGACACGTGGGACCCACTGTCAGGTTTGACCCGGACGTGTTCCGTTGACCTGCTGACGTCACACTGACGTCAGGCTGACGCAATAATTGATTTTCTGGAATTATTCTAATATAGGAAATTTCAGAATATAATTTAAACTTCAAAAATTCATAACTTTTATTCTGTAACTCCAAATCACACAAATTATATATGAAAAATGATCAGAAAAATCATATCTATCCATCTGTACTATTTTCATGCATGACTAAACAAGTTAACTTGATGTTTAATGCAGAACAAGGAAAAACACTTTAAAGGGCCATGTTTGAGTTTGAAATTTGAATCTTTGATTCAAATTGGTTCAAACCCTTCTGGTTTTAGTTACATTAGCCCAACACACTCATATTGCTATGTTTCATGCATGCATCATATTGTTGCACATTGTTTGGTGATGGTTGTGTATCGGTGTCCTTGCGACAGGTTCTGCCTCCGAGGAGTATCGTGATTACCCTAACGAAGAACCGTATCAGTGCATCGAACCATCAGGCAAGCAACCAACCATTTGATCATATTGATACAATCCCATGTTCTCGCTCCTGCTCTCTTTTACTGCATTAAGACAACGCGTTTCAAACTGCTGTGTGCTACGGTAGTTGAACCCATTTCCTCTGCATGACCTGTCATTGCACAGTAACTAGATGGAACCCACTAGCATGTGTAGGAGTTGATTGAGCCATATATATGTGTTGTTCCTACCTTGCTATGCCTGCTATGCTTAGAGTCATGTCAGGTCTGGTTCATCTGGGTGATGGGCTGGAGTGAAATGGTTATGTCGGTAATAGGAGTGGTGTGGTGAACACGATTTGGTAAAGGTATCGATGAGAGGCCATGTAGGAGTACATGGTGGGTTGTTTCATTGAAGCCGACCTTAAGCACTGAGATCTGTATGTGTGATTTAAGATACAGCTACTACCATGCATTGGGCCCTGAAATATGACCCCGCTCGACTTCTTATTCACCCTAGCTCTCTGTCCATGAGTTGCAAGTAGTTTCTGGTGTTTGTAGCCTACTGGAGGCCGTGGACAGCGCTGACCGTAGGGGTGGGCTGTGATGCGGTAGGTACGTGGCCGGGTGTACCGAATACCCGTTAGGTATCTCGGGAACCCTGTTCACATCGTTCGGGGCCGTATGGGAAACCTCGGCCGGACTCCCTGCGGATGGAACCCGAATAGGCGATAAACCTGGACTAGAGGCTTAAGTGTTTAGGTGGGTCGTGGTCTACACCCACGTCGGCTTTCGCTTGAAGTCTGCCGAGCACATGTCGTGTGCAGACGCTAAGTGGTGGAAACATGTATGAAGAAGTACACCCCTGCAGGGTTATCATGATCTATTCGAATAGCCGCGTCCGCGGTTAAGGACTACTTGGTTGCCTATACAGTTCATAGACAAGTAAATGGAAACTACTAAAAGCCTCAAGATAAGTGTGAGTGCCAAGGATGGCTCTTCCGTAGGAAGACGGAGGTGGATCCTCGGTAGTGTATTGACTTGGTGAGTAGTGGACTCGTGTACGCAAAATCATTTCAAGTTGGAGTCTCGTAGGTTAGCCTAGACAAGAGTCAAAGCTGGCTTGCTGCAACAACTCCACCAACCCTTCTTGATAATATGCATGTATGTAGGATCTGATGTAAGTCTTGCTGGGTACTTTTGTACTCATGTTGCTATAATTTACATTTTTACAGAAGACGCTGCAACCCCTTCTGATGGGTTCTACATAGACGTTGACATCAATGAGTAGGCTAAGGCCCAGGTAGTGATCCTGAGCTTGTGAAGGACCACGTAGTATAGCTAGGCTTTCCAAGCCTCTTTTATTTTACTAGTTGCCTGTACTTAGACAAGTTACTTCCGCTGCTGGTTTGTATGACTGTATGACTTGAATGCTGGGTTGTGTGACCCGTACCTTGTGTATGTTATGTATGGCTCTCTGAGCCTTAAATAAAGTACTTGTGTCGTAGAGTCATGTTGTGATGCTTTGTTGTGTTTGCACATATCGAGCATATTGTGTGTATGATTGAAATGCTTGGTATGTGTGGGATCTGACTATCTAGTTGTTTATCTTTAGTAGCCTCTCTTACCGGGAAATGTCTCCTAGTGTTACCGCTGAGCCATGGTAGCTTGCTACTGCTCTGGAACACTTAGGCTAGCCGGCATGTGTCCTTCGTCGTTCCGGTGTCTGTCCCTTCGGGGAAATGTCACGCATTGAGTACCGGAGTCCTGTTAGCCCGCTACAGCCCGGTTTACCGGAGTCCTGCTAGCCCAGTGCTACAGCCCGGACCCACTTGCTGTTGACCGACACGTTCGAGGCTGGGTCATGAATGCCTGTCCCTGTAAGTCTGTGCCACTTTGGGTTTACGACTAATCATGTCAGCCCGGGCTCCTTATCATATGGATGCTAGCGACACTATCATATACGTGAGCCAAAAGGCGCAAACGGTCCCGGGCAAAGGTAAGGCGACACCCGTGGGGATACCGTGCGTGAGGCCGCAAAGTGATATGAGGTGCTACAAGCTAGATCGATGTGACATCGAGTCGGGGTCCTGACAGCGTTGGCATCAGAGCCGGACTTCCTGTAGGTTCTCCAAGCCAAACTGGTCGATGTTGAGTCTAGAAATTCTTTAGTTATATGTAGGGGAATTGTTTGTGGGTTGGAACGTAAGGCTCTTTTCACTCCTTTATCTTATGACATTCTGATCTGAGTCAGTCTATTCTTCCACCGGGGGTTAAGGAATTAGGATCTATTCTCTCTATCAGGATCACGTGTTACTAATCAGTAGTACCTTATAGGGTTGATGGATACAAGCCTAGTTCAATTCTACTACCACATTATGATTGTGCTTTCAGATGGCCACTCGCGACCTTAATCAAGTGGTTCGCCTGACTCGATGCCTAGATGTACCCGGCCATACTGCCATGTTGGTCAGGGTAATGACTGAGGCTGGATACCGTTGGTATCCTGAGTACACGGTCGAAGAGCAATTCCGAGACTTTAATCAAAGCCAGTATCTCTGCACTGTCAGGATATTTCCATCTTATCCTGGATCCACCGAGCCCCTTCACTGCTCCTATGGACTCGGGGTTACTATTGAGATGGTTGTGCAGGACGCCGCCTACTCTATGATGACCATTATGCGAGTCAGATCTGGTCTATTTCGGGACTCTGATTTCCGGTACATGCCAGGATCACTTCCGGGAGCACAAGGGTATCTCCAAGCTATCTATGCTGACCCTACCCAAGAGGATTCACAGACCCGCACCACTGCTGAGATGCTCGAGGATAAGGACCGTGAAAATCGGGCCTTGAGGTTAGAGCTCTTCAATACCCGTGCTGACCACTGGGCCACATTGACTCGGTTTGCACCGGCGGTGCAAGCTGGATATTCGAATATGCGCGATCTCTATCCTGTGAGATCTGCTTTGCCAGACGTGATGGGTTGGCGTGATGTAGGAGGCATCACCCCACCTCGCGGTCCCCGCAGGCCACCGTCTGTTGGTCCAAGACCTCATCCTAGCCCCTATGGTCCTCAAGCTCCGCGAGATCGTCTGTTTCCGGATGATCATGTTGTGCTTCCAGGCTATGGAGGTGATTTCTACGAGAACTACTACGGATCGGTCTGAGTTAGTGGTAGTATCACTAGTTCGCATTAGCTGTGCCATCTATCGTCCTGCGTGACTTGTGGGATATGACCTAGTTTGTATCGCCTTCCGGAGGTGTAGAAAAATAATGTATAGGAGCTTGGAATGCCTCCGATGAGATGTAATCCTCTTTTCACCGTAATAGTACCTTGTTTGGTCCTGTTCTAAACCCTGTATGGTGTGTATGACGATGGAATAAAGAAGCAGTCTTTGTATCTACCATGTCATACGGATGATCATCTTGCATTCCGAGTTATTCCTTACATTCTGTATCCTATGTCGGAATTTTATCATTCTGACTAAATCATTGTCTTGTTTACCTAGGATGGTCAACACACGCACAAACCCTGCTCCCCAAGAGCAGGCCGAAGGCAGCGAAGTCAGGAATGCAAATCTGCCTCATCCTCCTTCCCTAGCCGAGGTTATGATGGAAGCCGAAAGAAACAAGCGGGAGACCAACCGTTTGTTGGAGCGTATTGAACAGAACACAGCGCACCATCAGAGGTCTAACGTGGTGTCACTCAGTGATTTCATCAAGTTACATCCACCCACGTTCCACCACTCCGTCGAGCCTCTCGACGCTGATGATTGGCTTCGCTGTATCTCTCACAAACTGCGTTCCGAGCTGGTAGCGGAGGCTGACAAGGTCACCTTTGCTGCATATCATCTTGAAGGCCCCGCCAGTCTATGGTGGGAGAATTATGGAGCTATGCGCCCAGTGGGCCATGTCACTACTTGGGCGGAATTCAGCGAGGCTTTCCGTGAACATCACATTCCGGAGGGTCTCATGGACCGTAAACGTGAGGAATTTTGCAGTTTCACTCAGGGCCGACTCTCTGGGGATGCCTACAGCAGGGAGTTCGGTAACCTCGCACGATATGCAACTGAGGAAGTTTCTACTGATGCCAAGAAGCAAGCAAGGTTCCGTAAGGGGCTTAGTCCTGAGCTTCGCCGCGACCTCCGTCTGCATGAGTGCACATCTTTTCAGAAACTTGTTAACAAGGCCATCAGTGCTGAGACTGGTCAGACTGATTATGACGCAACACGCAAGCATGGCCGTGACATGGGTTCATCATCCGGTGCTGGTCCTCAGAAGCGCCGCGTGTGGGTGCCCAACACCGCCCTGCCACCCAGGCTCACACCGAGGCCATCTTTCCAGGCGCCTCGCCCCGTTCAACAGTCTGCACCAGCCAAGCCCTATGGGGGTCCAACCAACAATGCTCCTCCACGTACCAGTTCCGTGACTTGTTTCAAGTGTGGGGAATCTGGTCACTATATGCGTGAGTGTCCCCAGACCAACCCCAACCAAACTGCTAAAGCTGTTGGCCACGGCAAACCGACAGGGAAAGTGTTCCACGCCAAGCCGGCCACCGCTACACGTGGCCATGTCAACTGTATCTCTGCCGAAGAAGCTCAAGAAGATCCCAACGTCGTTCTCGGTACGCTCCTTGTTAATTGCCACCCGGCATCTGTTCTTTTCGATACAGGAGCCTCTCATTCATTTATATCCGAGAACTATGCTCGTTTGCATAACACCGCATTCTGTAACATGCCATCCACTATAGAAATTTCTACTCCCGGTTCTAGATGGCAGACCTCCAGGGTAAGTTATGGAAATGAAATCCAAGTCGACAGACTTGTTTTCCTTGCATCTTTGATAGCTCTCAAATTTTCAGATATTAATATCATTTTGGGTATGGACTGGATGTCAGCTCATCATGCCAAAATTGATTGCTTCTCTAGGACTGTTCAACTCACTCATCCTTCGGGGAAGATAGTCAATGTCTTGACCCGATTAGCCAAGCGACAATTATATTCTCTTAACGCCAGCCCTTTGCCAGACCTTGAGGACGTTCCGGTAGTCCGTGACTTTCCGGATGTCTTCCCAGAGGAATTGCCAGGTGTTCCACCTGACAGGGATGTTGAGTTCGTAATAGACCTCATTCCAGGAACCGTTCCGATTGCTAGAAGACCTTACAAGATGGCACCACTAGAACTAGCCGAGCTTAAGAAACAACTCGATGAGTCCTTGAAAAGGGGTTTCATCCGACCTAGTTCATCTCCGTGGGCTTGCCCCGTCCTCTTCGTCAAGAAAAAGGATGGTACGGACCGGATGGTTGTAGATTACCGACCTGTCAATTTGGTCACAATCAAGAACAAATATCCGCTTCCCAGGATCAACGACCTGTATGATCAGCTCGCTGGATCCTCAGTCTTCTCCAAGATGGATTTGAGGTTGGGCTACCATCAAATCAAAATCAGAAACGGGGACATTCCTAAAACGGCCTTTGTTACTCGTTATGGCCAATACGAGTACACCGTCATGTCCTTCGGCTTAACCAACGCTCCAGCCACCTTTTCTCGGTTAATGAACTCAATCTTCATGGAGTATTTGGATAAATTCGTCGTAGTTTATCTCGATGATATACTCATCTACTCCAAGAACGAGGAAGAACATGCCGAACATTTAAGGCTAGTGTTGAAGAAACTTCGAGAGCACCGCCTTTATGCCAAGTTTTCCAAATGTGAATTTTGGTTGTCGGAAGTGACCTATCTGGGTCATGTAATATCTGGTAAAGGTATTGCTGTTAACCCTGAGCGAGTTCAAGCCGTCCTTAATTGGACTCCACCTGAATCGGTCAAGCAAGTTCGGAGTTTTCTGGGCTTAGCGAGCTATTGTCGTCGCTTTGTCGAAAACTTCTCCAAAGTTGCTAAACCTCTAACCGAACTCCTCAAGAAAGATAAAAAGTTCGAATGGACTCCACAATGTGAGCACAGCTTTCAGGAACTGAAAAGACGCCTGACTTCTGCTCCCGTTCTGGTACCGCCAGACTTCTCCAAGGACTTTGTTATCTACTGCGACGCCTCGCGACAAGGACTAGGTTGCATTCTCATGCAAGATCGACATGTAATTGCTTACGCTTCACGGCAATTGCACCCACATGAGGAGAATTATCCTACTCATGATCTAGAGCTTGCAGCTGTAGTCTATGCACTTAAAACCTGGCGACATTACCTCCTCGGTAACCGTTGCGAAATATTCACTGATCACCAAAGTCTGAAGTACATTTTCACCCAACCGGATTTGAATCTCAGGCAAAGACGTTGGGTTGAGTTGATCACAGATTTCGACCTAGGAATAACTTACACCCCAGGGAAAGCCAACGTCATGGCTGATGCACTAAGTCGTAAATCTTATTGTAACAACCTGATGTTACAACAAAGTCAACCGCTTCTCCATGAGGAATTTCGGAAGCTTAACCTTCACATTGTTCCTCACGGATTTCTTTCCACCTTGGTGGCGAAACCTACTCTTACGGATCAAATCATCGCTGCCCAGAAGCGAGATAAGGGAATAGCTAAGATCAAGGAGAACATTGCTAGCGGAGGTGCTAGTTGTTTCTCCATAAATGATCAGGGTGCTGTGTACTTTGAGAACCGTTTAGTGGTTCCCAAGAACCAGCATCTACGACAGTTGATCCTTAAGGAGGCTCATGAATCTCCTCTCACCATTCATCCCGGTAGTACTAAGATGTATCAGGACCTACGCCAGAGGTTTTGGTGGACTAGGATGAAGAGAGAAATCGCTCAGTATATTGCTAATTGCGACGTCTGTCGTCGTGTAAAAGCAGAGCATGAACGGCCTGCTGGCACCCTTCAACCCTTAGCCATTCCAGAATGGAAATGGGATAAAATTGGTATGGATTTCATTACCGGTTTTCCCAGGACCAAGAGAGGGAATAATGCTATCTTCGTCGTTGTCGATCGCCTTTCCAAAGTAGCCCATTTCCTACCTGTTCGTGAGAGTATAACCGCTAGTCAGCTGGCAGACTTATACATCTCCCGAATAGTGTCTCTCCATGGTGTTCCTTTGGAAATTAACTCGGATCGAGGAAGTCTTTTCACCTCTCGATTTTGGGAAAGTTTCCAAAATGCTATGGGAACCCGTCTCTCCTTTAGCACCGCTTTCCACCCTCAGTCGAGTGGTCAAGTGGAACGCGTCAACCAGATTCTAGAAGACATGCTTCGAGCCTCTGTTATCTCATTCGGAATGGATTGGGAGAAGTGCCTTCCATTTGCCGAATTCGCTTACAACAACAGCTATCAATCTAGCTTGGGTAAAGCCCCTTTTGAAGTTCTCTATGGACGACGGTGTCGAACACCCCTTAACTGGTCAGAAACCGGGGAAAGACAATTTTTGGCCCGGATATGATTCAGGAAGCAGAAGAGCAAGTTCGCATCGTTCGTGAAAAGTTGAAAACAGCCCAATCTCGTCAGAAGAGTCAATATGACCGAAAACATAAGGCTATGACTTTCGAGGTTGACGAGAAGGCTTACCTTCGGGTTACCCCTCTGAAGGGAACCCATCGTTTCGGTATCAAAGGCAAATTGGCTCCTCGTTACATTGGACCTTTTCGCATTCTCGCCAAACGAGGAGAAGTTGCCTACCAGTTGGAACTACCTCCGCACCTCTCCAGAGTCCACGATGTCTTCCATGTTTCTCAACTCAGGCGTTGCTTCTCGGATCCTATCCGTGGAGTGGACTACGAAACGCTTGATCTCCAAGATAATCTTACATATCGAGAGTACCCCATTCGTATCCTCGATCAGGCCGAGCGTACCACTCGACGTCATAATATCAAGTTTCTCAAAGTACAATGGTCACACCATTCTGAGGATGAAGCAACTTGGGAAAGGGAGGATCGTCTTCGACTCGAGTATCCCGCCTTCTTTCCGGAGGAACCCAAATCTCGGGACGAGATTCTTTTGAGTGGGGGTGAGTTGTCACATCCTAGTTAGCCATGCATTAGAGTGTTGCATCATGTTTACTCTTTCATCAGAAACCTGAAATGGGGATGACAGAACCCCCAGTCCCCTCTGAAACCAATTAGGGTTTACTAAAAACTTTTTCAATGAACCTGAAATGCCCTTCTAAAATGCCCATCATTTTTGTCTTGGTTCAGAACCTCTGCCAAAAGTGATGCACATTTTCCTAGGCCATCTTAGGGTTTTTGAATTAAATCCATAAATATTTGAATTTGGGCATTTAAAATTATATAAAATATTTAAATGCTCAAATATCTCCAAACTAAAATGTTTCATGTTGGAAATAATCCAACTATGGACCAGGAGTAGTTTGGTGATTTTAGGAGTAGCCTAAGTATTTTATTTAATTCAACAAAGTTGCAGAAGTATTAAAAAAACAGAAAACAGAAAGAAATGGAAAAAGCTTACCTGGCGCCCAGCACTCGGCCCACCTGCCGGCCCAGCCCAGCACCGCGCCAGCGAGCTGCTTGCCGGCCAGGCAGGCAGGCAGGTGCTCGACGGCGAGCACCGCATGGGTGCCACGCACCTGCTCGCCGCCTCGCCGCCTCCCTCGCCCTGCTAACGCCGTGAATCGGCCTCTCTCTTTCCCCCGAACCTCCCAGACACCCCCTCTCCTCTCCAGTTCCTCTCCCTCGCTCTCCCACGCCATGGCCGATGCCATCGCCGCCACCCCCTCGCCGTAGCCACGCCCTCCGTCAACCCCACGCCGTGCCGCCGTGTCCAGGAGCTCCGCCGCCGTCCACTTCATCGAGATAGCCGAGCCCCGTGTGCTCGTGCGGCCTGAGACCACCGCACCGACCTCGCCCGAGCTCGCCATCGCCGGAGATCCCCTTCAACGCCGTCGCCGCCTCAACTCGTCCCCGACCCCGCCGGTGGCCTCTATGGGAGCGCTGTGAGCCTAGCTACCCCTCCGACCTTCCCTCTCTCATTCCCGAGCCGTGTAGCCACCGCACGAAGATCACACGCACGCACCGCCGCGGATCTCGTCGCCGACGTGCTCCCGGCCATCCTCCGGCCAACCCGCGGTGTCCAACGCACTCACCACGCTGCGTTGGGCCCAACCGTGCACTTCCCGCACCTCCCCGCACACCCTAGCGACAAGTTCGACTTTGGCCGAACTCCGGTGGCCGCCAAAGTCGTCGCCGGCGCCAACTCCGGCCACCCTGACCCCAACGGATTCCACCAAGAGCTGCGGCTCGTCCTCAGCTCCTCTCCGGTGGCCTCCGCGACCCATTTGGTGGCCGGAACGGCCAAAACCACTTCCGCCGCCGCGTCGGGCTCGCCGGCGGCTAAACGCCGGTGCAGCCGACCCGGGTTTGACCACGGGTGGGCCCTGGTTGACTCCCCTGAGTCAATGACAGGTGGGGCCCAGCCCTGTTAATTAAACAGGTTTAGTTTTAATTAAACTTTAATTAATCTAATCACACTGACACGCGGGACCCACTGTCAGGTTTGACCCGGACGTGTTCCGTTGACCTGCTGACGTCACACTGACGTCAGGCTGACGCAATAATTGATTTTCTGGAATTATTCTAATATAGGAAATTTCAGAATATAATTTAAACTTCAAAAATTCATAACTTTTATTCTGTAACTCCAAATCAGACAAATTATATATGAAAAATGATCAGAAAAATCCAATCTATCCATCTGTACTATTTTCATGCATGACTAAACAAGTTAACTTGATGTTTAATGCAGAACAAGGAAAAACACTTTAAAGGGCCATGTTTGAGTTTGAAATTTGAATCTTTGATTCAAATTGGTTCAAACCCTTCTGGTTTTAGTTGCATTAGGCCCAACACACTCATATTGCTATGTTTCATGCATGCATCATATTGTTGCACATTGTTTGGTGATGGTTGTGTATCGGTGTCCTTGCGACAGGTTCTGCCTCCGAGGAGTATCGTGATTACCCTAACGAAGAACCGTATCAGTGCATCGAACCATCAGGCAAGCAACCAACCATTTGATCATATCGATACAATCCCATGTTCTCGCTCCTGCTCTCTTTTACTGCATTAAGACAACGCGTTTCAAACTGCTGTGTGCTACGGTAGTTGAACCCATTTCCTCTGCATGACCTGTCATTGCCACAGTAACTAGATGGAACCCACTAGCATGTGTAGGAGTTGATTGAGCCATATGTATGTGTTGTTCCTACCTTGCTATGCCTGCTATGCTTAGAGTCGTGTCAGGTCTGGTTCATCTGGGTGATGGGCTGGAGTGAAATGGTTATGTCGGTAACAGGAGTGGTGTGGTGAACACGATTTGGTAAAGGTATCGATGAGAGGCCATGTAGGAGTACATGGTGGGTTGTTTCATTGAAGCCGACCTTAAGCACTGAGATCTGTATGTGTGATTTAAGATACAGCTACTACCATGCATTGGGCCCTGAAATATGACCCCGCTCGACTTCTTATTCACCCTAGCTCTCTGTCCAGGAGTTGCAAGTAGTTTCTGGTGTTTGTAGCCTACTGGAGGCCGTGGACAGCGCTGACCGTAGGGGTGGGCTGTGATACGGTAGGTACGTGGCCGGGTGTACCGGATACCCGTTAGGTATCCCGGAAACCCTGTTCACATCGTTCGGGGCCGTATGGGAAACCTCGGCCGGACTCCCTGTGGATGGAACCTGGATAGGCGATAAACCTGGACTAGAGGCTTAGGTGTTTAGGTAGGTCGTGGTCTACACCCACGTCGGCTTTCGCTTGAAGTCTGCCGAGCACATGTCGTGTGCAGACGCTAAGTGGTGGAAACATGTATGAAGAAGTACACCCCTGCAGGGTTATCATGATCTATTCGAATAGCCGCGTCCGCGGTTAAGGACTACTTGGTTGCCTATACAGTTCATAGACAAGTAAATGGAAACTACTAAAAGCCTCAAGATAAGTGTGAGTGCCGAGGATGGCTCTTCCGTAGGAAGACGGAGGTGGATCCTCGGTAGTGTATTGACTTGGTGAGTAGTGGACTCGTGTACGCAAAATCATTTCAAGTTGGAGTCTCGTAGGTTAGCCTAGCCAAGAGTCAAAGCTGGCTTGCTGCAACAACTCCACCAACCCTTCTTGATAATATGAATGTATGTAGGATCTGATGTAAGTCTTGCTGGGTACTTTTGTACTCATGTTGCTATAATTTACATTTTTACAGAAGACGCTGCAACCCCTTCTGATGGGTTCTACGTAGACGTTGACATCAATGAGTAGGCTAAGGCCCAGGTAGTGATCCTGAGCTTGTGAAGGACCACGTAGTATAGCTAGGCTTTCCAAGCCTCTTTTATTTTACTAGTTGTCTGTACTCAGACAAGTTACTTCCGCTGCTGGTTTGTATGACTGTATGACTTGAATGCTGGGTTGTGTGACCCATACCTTGTGTATGTTATGTATGGCTCTCTGAGCCTTAAATAAAGTACTTGTGTCGTAGAGTCATGTTGTGATGCTTCGTTGTGTTTGCACATATCGAGCATATTGTGTGTATGATTGAAATGCTTGGTATGTGTGGGATCTGACTATCTAGTTGTTTATCTTTAGTAGCCTCTCTTACCGGGAAATGTCTCCTAGTGTTACCGCTGAGCCATGGTAGCTTGCTACTGCTCTGGAACACTTAGGCTGGCCGGCATGTGTCCTTCCTCGTTCCGGTGTTTGTCCCTTCGGGGAAATGTCACGCATTGAGTACCGAAGTCCTGTTAGCCCGCTACAGCCCGGTTTACCGGAGTCCTGCTAGCCCAGTGCTATAGCCCGGACCCACTTGCTGTTGACCGACACGTTCGAGGCTGGGTCATGAATGCCTGTCCCTGTAAGTCTGTGCCACTTTGGGTTTACGACTAGTCATGTCAGCCCAGGCTCCTTATCATATGGATGCTAGCGACACTATCATATACGTGAGACAAAAGGCGCAAACGGTCCCGGGCAAAGGTAAGGCGACACCCGTGGGGATACCGTGCGTGAGGCCGCAAAGTGATATGAGGTGCTACAGGCTAGATCGATGTGACATCGAGTCGGGGTCCTGACAGCTGGGAGCGACGATTATCGGGTACCACTAATCCCTAAGGAGCAGGCATACACTAATCATGGGTCACAGGAGGTGCAGGTCGCCACAATGAGCAGTTGCCCCGCTCCAGCACTCTTTTACCCCTCAGGAGGAGGGCGTCGGGGGCTGTAGGAGAGGGGCCGAGATCCGACATCACCACCGCGGCGTTCGGAGCAAGGCGTTCCCAGGAGACAAGCCCTCCGCTGGGGAGGTGCCTCAGGGCCTGCCCCTGGCGGAGGACCCGTGGTCGTCGGGGGAACCGCTGGCGACCGCTCTACCCCATTGGCGGCGTCCTGGTTTTCGGTCGTTGTTGATGGCACTAGAGTGTGGCGCAAGGCGGGGCCCTTGTCTGGCGATATGAAGCAAGGCCGGTACCTGTGAAGAAGGCCCAGTGCCTGTGAAGCTCACTGCCCCGTGACACTCTCACGTAATAATGAGTGGGGATGTACACGCCCCGGAGTCTCAGGGGTGCCGACCTCAGGCCCTGGGGCTCCCTCCCACGCCCAG
The DNA here is from genome assembly GCF_018294505.1 of Triticum aestivum. Lineage (NCBI taxonomy): Eukaryota > Viridiplantae > Streptophyta > Magnoliopsida > Poales > Poaceae > Triticum > Triticum aestivum. The sequence continues at coordinate 310,455,251 of NC_057810.1, forward strand.
TGGCAGCACTTAGCTCCGCCCTGGTGAGAAGACGTCCAAGACTAGACTAGGTGCCGGACATGGCCTTTTGTTTGCTTTTGTTGCTTTCCCCTTGGTTGTTGCTTTCCCCCGCTGGATTTAAGTTGAACTTGGATTTGAGATTTGCGTGTGTTGGGAAAGGGGTGCTTAGTCTCATTCGAGCAATCTCTCACGTTTCGGTTACAACCTCACCTCAGCTGCCTCCCCTCGTGAGCCCCTCGCGAGCCGGGTCTGGCCTAGCTTGCGTGCAGCCCAGACTGCCGCTGACGTACCCTCTCAGGAGGTTTCTTCACTGCAGATCCTACAGATTCGATCAGGAGGCGTTCGAGGCACCGCAACCTCCCACAAATTATCTCAGGACCCGCACAGGACGAAGGTAAACTAACCGACCGGCTCGTCACCTAGCAAACCACCTAGCATGGGCCTATGAGCAATGCAGCATTAACTAGTGCGCTTAAGCATTGGCTTTACATGAGGGGCACCCCCTCCCAAAATGCTCTCACGATCATCGGGACAAAAGCCTAAGTTCTATTCATGCAGGATAAGGAAACAGGAGCGGCGCACTATCAGTCAGATAAATCCCCCAATGCATCCTCAGGAGCGCCGCCCGAGCTGTTGCTGGCGTCACTGGCCTCGCCATCGCCCTCCGCATTGCCGCCAGCGGCGTCAGGGCCGTTCACCACGCCGCCCTCGTCGGCGGCCACAACCAAGCCGTCTTTGTCTGAAGCGAAGGCCCTGACCAGGGCGTCCACGTTGTCTTCCACCCAGTACACCAGGTCGTCTCGGACGGCCTGGGGGACTGGGGCGATGGCAGCGTCAAAGTCGAAGTGAGGGTCCATGTTCCGGAGATGGATGAAGATGCGGGAGAAGGCACGCCTGAGCAATGCTCGACTCCTCTCCTACACCAACCTATTGGCACAAACCGACCGTGCCTCCAGCTACGTCACAATGTCAGTGAAGGACTGAAGGTTGCCGGCGTAGTTAATAGCACGCGGCTCGCCAACGGCCGCCTCGCAGATGATATCCAAGGCCGTGTTGGCCCTCTCTCGAAGCGTGGAGAGCATGGGGGCGTGCTCATGCTCCAAGAGCTGCCGCTGACGCATCTCGTCCATGTTTGGGCGAGCAACAGCCTTGGCCTCAACCACCTGTTGGCGAAGAAGAAGCACCTCGGCATGGGAAGTGGTCGACTCCCCCCGTGCTGCCTCAAGTGCGACCCGCAAGTCATCGGCCTGCTTCGTTGCTTCCTCCAGTTTGGCCCTCAGGGCGTTGGTCCGACCTTCAGCCTCGGTCCGGACCAACTCCAGCCTCTCCTTGAGCTCGCGCTCGAGACTCAGGTGTGCCGTCGCCACCCGACGTCCGACCTCCTCCGCGACACGGGCTTCCCGCGCAGCGACATCATCCTCCGACCGTGCCACACAATGCTCCCTCGTCTCTAGCCGCTCGTGGTCGCGCGCGTTCGGTGGCTTCCAGCGTCAACGCCTCCTCACGCTTCTGGAGCTGCGCTGGGTCGCCGGAGGCCACCTTCATCGATGCAAGGGACGCCTCGCGCAGCTCCACCTACTCCTCCAGTGAGAGGCACCAGGCCAAGAGTTCCTGTGCTCGCTCCTCCGTGGCCTCTCGCTGCCGGTCAGCTTCCCGGGCTTCTTCGAAGGCCTGGGCACGGGCCTCCCGAGAGGCCGTCAGCGACGCCTTGGCCTCCTCATCATCAAGATCGCGCCGACGGTGCGCGAGGGTGGCATCCGCATCCAGCTCACGCCTCTCCGCAACCAGCCGAAGGCCCTCGGCCTCAAGGCGCGCGTCCTCATCAGCAAGTTCCTCACCAAGCAGGCTCACCATGTCAGCCGCCCTCCGGAGGAACCCTTGGCGAAGAGCGCGACGCTCCAGGGCGCGCTCGAGTACGTCCTCCGCACCATCATCCTGCCCAAGCAAGAGCCGTGGGGCGCGGATCAGCACTCCCCTCTCGGGCAGGGGGCTGGGGGCTGGCGCCCTCGAGATGGCCAGGCGCGCCCTGCCGAAGGCCCGACCTAAAGCCAGCCTATGTCCAAGTAAAGAGCGCCAGGAGTACCCCAGCCAATTGCGGTCCACAGCCAGACGAGAATCCCACGGCAGGATGGCTATGCCACGGGAAGGCCCGCGAAGGAAGCCCGCAGGGAGCGCAGGGCCAAGTTGCATTTCAGGATGGCTCGTCTCGCCAACCGGCCTCACCACGAGGGCCCGGCTGCTCGGGATGGTCGAAGACGACGGAAGAGGTGGCGGCGAAGGGGATGGCTCCTCATCCACCCCAGTGAGCTCGGAAGGAAGGGCCCTGCAGGGCAAGGATCAGAACAAGCAACAAAAGAGTCAGGAGCAGGAAAGGGAGAAGGCTTACTCGTCGATGGCATAGTACTTCCTACGCTTCAGCGGGCGACAAGGGTAGTCGTCGCCCATGGCCTCCCTCCTCTTCCGTAGAGCCTCAAAGTCCACACGGAAGCGGCCCAAGAGTTGGGCGCAGGGGTCAGCTTGCGACGAGGAAGAAGCATCGAGGCGACTCGCGTCGGGGGCGTCCGCCTGATGCGTGCTGCTGATCGCCTCACCAAGAAGAGAGGCTGGGGCCTCGGGAGCCTCAGCCTCAGGCACTGCAAGCGGCCTCTCGCCACCTTCAACTGCGGCAGCATGGGCCTCGGGAGCCGCTCCCTCATGAGCGCCGCCCGGCGCTATCGCCTCGGCGAGGGCACCCTCGGCCTCCAGAGGCTCATGCCTCCCTGCACCAACACTTGAGGAAGAGTCGCCCCGGGCGGCTGCGAGGGCAACCACCACCACTGGGTCTTGTGAGGCCCCTGGAGGCCAGCGGGGCGCAGCCCCCATTCGTCGAAGATGGGCATCTGGCCCACAAAGTCGCCTTTGTTCGAGCAGAGGTACAGCAAGGCCCCCCCTTGACGAATGTCGCCGGGGAAAGGATCCCCAGTCAAGGCCAAGAGCACCTTCCTCAGAGGTTCAGGCGTCAGGTCCCCTTCCTGGAGCCGCATACGGTCCCTACGACCGCTGTAGGCCCACATTCGATGAGAGTGGCGCTGGAGAGGGGTGACGCGGCATAGCAAGAACTCCTTCACCACCTTGGGCGCCATCACACCAAGCTTCCTCAGGAACTCAAAGCGGTGCCAGAAGAAGGCGAGCCGGCGGATCGCGAGCATGACTTGGCCCCAGCCTGAGTTGGGGACAGCAGGCGAAGATGGCTCCGCTAGTAGGGGGCTGGGCACCGCTACGTCCACATACAGCCACCGCTCGCGAAACCCAGGCGCGGGCGGAGGAAGACTGAAGTCAATTCCGGAAGCCACTATCTCAGGCGCCGCAATGAAGCTCACGCACCCCGAGCATTGGGTGGGGTCGACAAGGCGCAGAGAGAAGAAGTGGCGCAGTAAGGCAACCGAAGGAAGGATGCCCGTCATTTCCTCGCAAACAAAGGCAAATACCGCGAGAAGGGTGATGGATTCAGGACCCAGATGCATCATATGGATCTGATAGTGGGAAAGCACGGCGTTGAAGAAATCAGAGAAGGGGGGAACCAATCCCGCCCACATGGCATCGACGAAATACTGGACCTCGGTGGGAATCCTGTCAACAGAGGAGCGAGACGCGGGCCAGGCCGTCGTCCTCCCGCACTCATATAAGGTGGTGGCCAGGGCCGAGCGGACCTTGCCCAGGCCTTCTTGGTTGATTATGACCGACCAGTCGACGGCGGGGGCCGCTGCCGACGACGAGCGAGGCGGCGGCACTGGCTTTTTCCCTTTTCCCTTCCTCGGCAGAGCCATGACGACAGGAAGGGGATGGGGGAAGGTTCGAGAGTGGATTGGATGCGGGACTGGAGTTCGAGAGAAAGAAGGACAGGGAGTGCTCAAGCAGTGGAAAGGGGAACGACCGTGTGCAGCAGCGAGTCCGCCTAGCAAGGCAAAAAATAAGGAGGCATGGAGTCCGCCTAGCATGGCAGCAAGTCCACGTCCAATCAACCGCCACGCGGCGCCCAAGACTGCAAGCTTTTAGGGCCCGCGACGCTTCGCACTTGCCCTTTCGCCTCTCTGCTTGGCCAAGTTCGGGCGCGCCGTGGGCCCGGGGGCTACTGTTGGCGTTCTGGGAATGGGGGTCCCCAGACTTGCCTGCCCGCGGCCTGTGGCATGGCTCGAAGGAGGCCCAGCACAGCCCATGTTCATCAACGCAAGCTCAAGACCCCCGCGAGGGGCCATGCCTCGCAGGGCGGGCGACAAGGAGCTTCCTTATGCACGGCCTCATCAGGCGGGCTCATGAGGAGGCGGAGAGTTCAAGGCAGGGTACCTCGCGAGGTGCCCATGACGCAAGCCATGACGACCAAGGGCGCCAGTCGAGCGCCAGCCCGTGCAGTGTCCTCCTTTCCTCTTTGGTGCAAAGGGAGCAAGCGCCGGCGAGAGTATCAAGCAAAGGCATCCATTTCGGTGCAACAAGACCAAGACCAGCCCAACGGCAGGAAGGAATTCATCGTGGAGCCCAAGCCGGCGTCATCACCAGAGCCTTTGACAGGCAAGGACCAACTTTAGTCAGGATAAGTGTACCCGCTGTTCCCCTTCAAAATGGCCAATTGTTGGCGCCCTTCCCGCTCAATATTTGGGAAGAGGCCCAGGGCCTTTGCCTATAAATAGGACTAGCCACCCCCAGGGTAGAGGCATCTGGATCTTCATCAAGAAACCAGTAGATAGAGCGATTGAACCCCTCCTAGCAGTTCATCGCACCAGCCAAGAACAGACCCTCGCGAGGCTGTTCTGGTTTGTATTGTTCATCATCAAGACCAAGAGGCAATCCAGCACACCACACACTAGAGTAGGGTATTACACCACAATGGTGGTCTGAACCAGTATAGATCTTGTGTCTCCTATGCTGTTTAGTTTTGTAGTTTAGGTCCTAGCGATTCGGTGAGGAGCGAGCCAGTAGAGGGTTGAATCTCCGTGCTCACCCCAGTGTTCGAACCTCAAGGGTCTGCCGGAACCCAAAATCCGACAGCCCCGCCTTCACCCAAGAGCTACGACAAGTCCGTTGGCCATTTGCTCGTATGTTCAAGCCAGAGATACCTGAAAAGTATGATGGAAGATTGAACCTGGCAGAGTACTTGAGCATCTACACCATCGGCGTTCAAGCTGCCGGAAGAGATATGAAAAGGTATTGCCAACTACTTCCCTTTGGCACTCAAGCCAAATCTCAGGTTGTGGCTGATGCACTTGCCGGAAAAATCCATGTCAACTTGGTCTGACTTGTGCAATGAGTTTGTTGGTGCCTTCACGGGCGGCCATTGAGACCGAGGGTGGCCGAGTGACTTGCAAATCCTACCACAGAAGGAAGGAGAGAGTTTGCGGAAGTATATGCAGAGATTCATCCGGGTGCACAGGAACATTCCAGACATCCACCCGGCACCTATGATTGTTGCATTCTAGTCCAACGTACGCAACCGTGGGATACATTCCAAGATGAACATCCGGTTGCCCAAGACTGTGAATGAGCTGTACATTTTGGCAGGTAAGTGTGCCCGAACAGAGGAGGGAAGGACACTCCTATGACAAGAAGATGGCGTCGACTTTAACTCAGAAGATGATGATGATGCTACCAATCAGAAGAAGAAGAACAAGAAACGCAACAAGAAGCGCAAGGAGAAAATAGTTCTGGCTGTCGAAGGATCTAGTGTTCCTAGTACCAGCAAGAAGGCTAAGGCAGAAGTCCCTGGCAAGGAAGTTGCCGCATGCACTGTGTGCCAGGAAGCTGCGGCGCCTGAGAAGGCTGGAAAAGCTAATGGGACATACTACAAGATCCATCGGACCAAGGGCCATGATCTCTAAGAGTTTCAGCAAGTTGAGCAGCTCGCCAAGAAGCAGAAGGCTGAGTACAAGAAGCGTGACAAGGAAAGAGACCAAGGTGGCGTTGGTAGGAAGGGCCGAGGTGGCAGAGGAGGATGCCCAACAACGTTCCTCAGCATCAGGGGAAACGTGCTAGAGGCCGTGACAAGAAGGAATGCGATGACGAGAGCAATGAAGGGGGTGAAGAGGAAACCAGAAGGCTACTGACGCCCTTTGCATTGACATAGGTGCATCCTTGCACTCCTCTCACTGTCGCCTTAAACAATGGGCGCGTGAATTCAATGTTGTGGAGCCCGTGGCAGAGTCTCAGAAACCGCTCAAGTGGTCCCGCACGCCCACCATCTTTGACGAAGAGGATCACCCCAACCGCACCACCGTGGTAGGGTGTCTGCCATTGTTGGTTTCACCAATAGTCCGCAACCTCAAGGTTACAAAGATGTTGGTTGATGGTGGGGCTGGGTTGAATATGATTTCCCCCAAGGTTCTCAACAAACTTTAGATAGCAGAAGATGGGCTCAAAGTTACTAGTACTTTCCAAGGGATCAACCTTGGGAGGAGGAGTCCTAAGGGAAACTTCACACTACTAGTGACATTTGGAGGGGAATTGAATTACTGGACTTAGAAGATTGTTTGATGTGGTCGAGCTTCCACTGCCATACAATGGGATACTCGAGTGACCTGCTCTGGCGAAATTCATGGAGGAATCCCACTATGCCTACAATACTGTAAAGATGCCAGGGCCAATTGGCATCATTTCCATCATGACAGACAAGAAAAGACACAATTATATGAGTGGATAAGATGTACCGGGAGGCGGTCACTGTCGAGGCCAGAAGACGCGGTCCCCTCTAAGGAAATCAAGCAAAGGAGAGAAGCTATCAAGGACACCGACAAGGAATCTGGGAAGCGCGCTCCCCTGGAGTGCCCTTCTTGTGCCTGTTGATGACTTGCAGGAAAGTTCCAATGGCAAGATAACAAAGTTTGTGGCACCTGCTGTGAAGAAGGTCCCGGTGGGGCTGGTTGGTGCCGATGGTATGTTCACTATCAAGCTCCACCCTTAACAACAAATAGGAAAGCGCGCTTGTTGCCTTCCTGCGGGCGAATGTCGTTGTGTTTGCTTGGCAACCATCTGACATCCCCGGCATTCCTTGAGAGGTAATTCAGAACCACCTTGCTGTCTGCCTCCTTTCCTGGTCCGTCAAGCAGAAGGTCCGGAAGCAAGCCTTGGAGAGGCAAAAATTCATTGCCGAAGAGATCAAGCAAGTTGAAGCTACTGGTTTGATAAGAAGAGTGTTGCATCCGACTTGGTTGGCAAATCTAGTGGTGGTGCGCAAGGGGAATGGGAAATGGAGGCTTTGCATAGATTTCACAGATCTAAATAAAGCATGCCCGAAGGATGCATTTCCCTTGTCGTGCATCGATCAGATTGTGGATTCCACCTCTGGATGTGACCTGCTTTCCTTCTTGGATGCCTAGTCTGGCTACCACCAGATATTCATGTCGAAGGAAGATGAAGAGAAGACCACATTCATGACCCCCTCTGGCATATATTGCTTTGTACGAATGCCCTTCGGGTTAAAGAGCGCAGGGTCCACCTTTGCAAGAGCTGTGTAGATTGGCTTCGAGCCTCAATTGCATAGGAATATTGAAGATTACATGGATGACATCGTGGTCAAGACCAAGGATACATTCGCTCTCATTCAAGATTTGGAAGGGACCTTTGCAGAACTGCGCAACATCAAATTGAAGCTTAATCCAGAGAAGTGTGTGTTTGGCGTTCCCTTTGGCAAGCAACTTGGCTACTTTGTGACTCAGCGAGGGATAGAAGCCAACCCCTACAAGATGAGAGAAATTGAGCAGATTCGAGCACCTATAACAGTCAAGGATGTGAGACGTTTAACTGGATATGTTGCCGCACTGAGCAGGTTCATCTCCAAGTCCGCCGAGCGCACCTTGCCATTCTTCAAAATTTGAAGAAGGCAGGCCCCATGAAGTGGACCTGCGAGGCGGAAGCAGTGCTGTATGATTTAAAAACCTACCTTTCCTCTCTTCCCACCTTGTTTGCTCCTAAACCACAAGAAATATTGCTCCTATATCTATCAGCAACCAGTCATGTGGTTAGTGCAGCCTCGGTGGCACAACGGGAAATGAAGAAGGAGCAGCGGAATCTACGACCCTACCCAGAGAAGGAGGTGAACTAGTCGCGGCAGGAGTGGACGCGGATCAAGAGAAAGAAGGGAAAGATACTAGCGGCAATTCCAAGACCGTGGCAAGGAAGAAGATAGTGCAGCGACAAGTTTACTTAGCTCCCTGTTGCAGGGGGCTAGATCAAGGTATTCTAGGGTACTAAAATTAATCTTCGGCCTCATCATGGCCTTGAGGAAGCTGTGGCACTACTTCCAAGCCCACGAGATCATATTCATCACTTGTTTCCCTCTACAACTCATATTTAGGAACCCTGAAGCCACCGGCATGATAATTGAATGGGCACTGGAACTATCAAGCTTTGTACTGAAGTATAAAAGCACCTCAACCATTCAGAGCAGAGCACTGGCAGAGTTTATTGCAGAATTTACACCAACTCCACATGAAGAGATACCGGAAATAGTCATCCCCAACAAAGCGCCTCAGGAGTGAATCATCTACTTAGACGGTGCTTTCTCATTATAGGGTGCGGGGGCTGGCGTGCTCTTCGTCGCACCCACCGGAGAGCACCTGAAGTATGTGGTCAAAATGCACTTTCCTAGGGAAAGGTATACCAACAACACTGCGGAGTATGAAGGGCTCCTTGCCGGGCTCAGGATTATGATAGAATTGAGAATCAAGAAGCTGATCATCCTAGGAGATTCACAGCTTGTAGTGAGACAAGTCAACAAGGATTACTAAAGCCCGTTGATGGAGGCATACATCAAAGAACTGAGGAAGTTGGAGGAACACTTTGACGGACTGCAAACAGAGCACTTACCATGTGTGGAAAACAACACTGCTGATTATCTGTCAAAGTGTGCCGCACAAAAGCTCCCTGCGGAGGCTGCTGGGAATAACTCCACCTCGCTTGGCGAGCCACACTTTTCCGCAGGACCTCAGGCCTTTGTGGTCGAGGCAGGCTCCCTCATGAGTGAGGAGGTGATGTTAGCCCTAGTTGTCGAGCCGGAAGCTCCAACTTGGGCACAACACATCGTCCACTGTCTCCAAACTAGAGAACTTCCCGAAGAGCAAGAAGATGCTGAAAGTGTAGACAGGAGGTCCGGTATGTATCAGTTTGTCAACAACACTCTATACAGAAGGAGGCCCAACGTTGTGAAACTGAATTGTATTTTTCGGGAAGAAGGAAAGGACCTATTGGCAGAGATACACAAAGACTTGTACGACTCTCATATTGGGTCAAGGGCTTTGTCCGGGAAAGCTTTTCGGCAAGGTTTGTACTAGCCCTCGACCTTTCAAGATGCAACTAAGCTTGTCACTAGATGTGAACCCTGCCAGATCCACTCCAATAATATCCATCAGCCTGTTGAAACTCTCCAAATGATCCCTTCATCATACCCATTTTCATTCTTGGGGCTCGACATCTTGGGCCCCTTACCCCGTGCTACAGGGGGCTTTGAATTCTTGTACATTGTTGTCGACAAGTTTACAAAGTGGCCGGAAGTGGAGCGTGTGAGAAAGGTGGCAGCATAGTCAGCTATCAAGTTCTTAAAATGATTGGTGTGCTGCTTCGGAGTACCCGTCAGAGTCATCATTGACAATGGCACCCAATTCACAAGTCGCGCCTTCATGCAATATGTTCTTACTTTTGGAAGCAAGGTCTCGTTCGCCTCTGTAGCCCATCCCAGAAGCAACGGACAAGCTGAGAGGGAGAACACTGAAGTGCTGGGAGGACTCAACAGAAGAACATTTCATAGGCTAGAGAAGTGTGGAAGGCAATGGACCAACGACCTGCCTGTGGTTCTTTGGTCCCTCCGTGTGACACCAAATCGAGCTACGGGTCAGACTCCCTTCTCCCTAGTCTATGCGGCAGAAGCAGTGCTTCCCACAGAACTCATATATGGGTCACCTTGAGTACTCACCTATGATGAAGTAGAGTAGGAATATCACCGGTGTGACGATGTTGTGCTACTTGAGGAGAACTGTCTCCACGCTGCTGTACGTGATGCACGATACCAGCAGGCCCGACATCGCTATCATAGCTACAAGGTCCATGCCCAGAGTCTTGAGGAAGGCGACCTTGTACTGAGGTGTGTTCAGTCCACCAAGGGATCCAACAAGTTGATGCCAAAGTGGAAAGGCCCTTACCTGGTGGTACGAGTCACCAGACCTGGCACAGTCCGTCTGGAGACCAAATATGGCATCAAGTTGCAAAATTCATGGAACATTGAGCATCTTCATAAGTTCTACCCGTAAGGCACGACTGCTGGGCCCTGCCTAGGCAGCCACCCTTTTGTACAAGCTTTGTCGATGCTAGATGTAACCCTTTGTACGAAGCCAGACGCAGAACCTGAGCAGCAGATAAATAAACAAAGTGCCGGGGGGGCAAAACTTGCATGCATGCATATCATATCATGAACATAAGCATGTAGAAGAGGTCATGTGTCGCTACTGCATCTCTTTTCACTAACTGCAGGATACTTGCTGCGAGCTCGATCTCCAACTAAAGAAAAGGGAACAAGTCTACATATTGTTCTTCGAAAAGCTAAAGAGATAAGTTCTCTTTTTTATCCATACATGTATTTGTAAGAAGAGAACTTGTGCATATGAAAACCTTGTCACTTCCGTAGCATATGTGCTCCCATCCTTTGACCAGAATGTTACTTCGGTCAGGAAGGTTGTAGTGGCATTTGACAAGGAAAAGGTTGACATGGTGCCGGTCCCTCTCCATATTTCTGAAGCCTAGTAGGCATGGCCTCCACGAAAATAATGGAAGGCCTCAGCAAGATAGCTTGCCGAGGAATCTTGTTTACTTAAAAGTATAAAGGTGTCCATCCTTTGCATGGGCATAGTGCATGCACAAGTACCGACAAGACATGTTTTTTTCATTAATATGGTGATAAGCAAGTACAAATCTTACAAAGTACATACATGGATAAAATAGATTACATATTTGAGACTAATGTTTGGCAAGTTCTTAGATATTTTAGACTAAAAAAAGATAAGTGCCCCGTGAACATGGAACGTGGGCAACCCACAGATTCTGGCGTAATACCTCCCCCATGACGTCTTGCAGGAAGCATGGGAAAACCGGAAACTGACTCATGTACAAGTTAATGAAGAAGCAAAGAAGATATCAAAGGATGAGCTACCACAAGCTAGGACTGGGGGCTCCTGTTGGTGCAACAAACCCAGGTTTATGTTGCCCGAATGGTACACAAGCTCGAGGTCAAGTTTACAGCTTCCAAGACAAGGCCAAGCAGAAGAGATATATCATGTTTGGTTTCTGCCTAGGACTACCCTACCAAATCATGTGCATCATTGGCGAGCCAAAAAATTGGTGACCAATTCCGCCGCCCGTGTTTCGCTAGCAACTCGGCGCATACAAAACAAAGAGAAGGCTAGGGCGTCGTGGACTTGCCAAAGTTTTGGTTCCCATCCAAACACAATGCAGCCTCCCTGTCGGTGTCAAAACTGGCGGATCTCCGGTAGGGGGTCCCAAACTGTGCATCTAAGGCTAATGGTAACAAGAGCCGGGGGACACGATGTTTTCCCAGGTTCGGGCCCTCTCTATCGAGGTAATACCCTACTTCCTACTTGATTGATCTTGATGATATGAGTACTACAAGAGTTGATCTACCACGAGATCATAGAGGCTAAACCCTAGAAGCTAGCCTATGATTATGATTGTTGTTGTTCTACGGGCTAAACCCTCCAGTTTATATAGACATTGGAGGGGGCTAGGGTTACACAAAGTCGGTTACAGAGAAGGGAATCTACATATCCGAATCGCCAAGCTTGGCTTCCACGCAAAGGAGAGTCCCACCCGGACAAAGGACGAAATCTTCAATCTTGTATCTTCATAGTCCAACAGTCCGGCATAAGCATATAGTCTGGCTGTCCGAGGACCCCCTAATCCAAGACTCCCTCAGTAGCCCCCGAACCATGCTTCAATGACGATGAGTCCTGCGCGCAGATTTTCTTCGGCATTGCAAGGCGGGTTCCTTCTTCAAATTCTCCAGTGTACCTATTGTGACGAGTAGTGTCCGGCTTCCCGTTTAATGTTGCACTCATCGGCTTCTGTACCTTAATAGTATCAGCCTCCACGTGTCGAGCGAATGCGAAAAGCCGGAGCATTTTACATTGCCACCCTAGCCACGTAAATAAATCGTCTACTAAAGAGACGGGGATCCTCAGATCCAAATCACACCAACTTCCCCAAGTGAGGATTCATCAGAGTGCGCCTGAAAAAACCATCCCATCATGGCCGGCCACCGCATATCTTCCTCTCGCCCCTATAGCCCCAAGCCAGGTGATTGGGAGAAGTGTACCGTATCCCACGGCCAATTGGTGAAGTTGCAGACCCAGGGGTTTCTCCCACCTGCATATCTTGTCCCCGTTCGAGTCAGATTAGCCACCTTTGACGGCGGGGAGCAAGCGGAGAGTTTTCCCAACACATCCAGGGGGAGCAAGTGTGCCTTGTCCCTTACTTGCTGAGGGGCACCAGATTTCCAATCCATCCGTTCCTTCGCCAGTTCCTGGAGTACCATGCCCTCTAGCTGCACAATCTCACCCCTGCCTCCATCCTGCACATCGCAGGTTATGTCGCCCTTTGCGAGTTATTTCTGGGTTGTGAAGATTTGGAGCAATGGAAGAGGTTGTTCTGCCTTGTGCCTCGCAATCAAGAGGGATCTTGGCCGAAATATGGCGCATCACCGGGACCGAATACCTATCCGGAACTCCGAAGAAGACATCCAAAGATTGGCCTTCCGAGTGGTTTTATATAGAGGACTTCTCCCTTCCTGACCCTATCCGAATGGGTCTTCCAGAGTTTACAAATGCCCCATTGAAGAAACACCGTAGCTGGCGTCCTCAGAGCCCCAAGGAGGAAGATAGCAGAGGGGTCCTTCAATTGATGGGCAGAATAAAAACGCTTGCCCAATCCGGATTGACAATAATCGAGGTTATGTCAATATGCATAATGCGGGGCGTGCAACCACTCCAGTATCGAGGGCGTCCCATGTGGCACTTCAACGGAGAAGACGATGCCACCCGCTGCGATCAGAAATGTCTGGACTCCGCCACCGCTCTGGCAAAAATACTGTCTGATTTATACAAAGGAGAAGAAGAGGAGTTCATCCGCAATAAGCCACGGGATGGATTTACCATGTACAATCCCCCTAGCCGGGTGAGTTGCTATTTCTTACTCAACTCTATTCATTCTCGCAGTCTTTCATCACAAATATTTACCTCGCTAGTCGATAACAGGAAATGCAGAAAGCTATGACGGAGATCCACATCCCGTCTCCACAGCCAGAGGACCACAACCGGGCCCTCGACCCCGGACTCGAAGAGGATCCGGACATATTTGTGGAGCTTGGCGACAGGGTGTTTTACCAGGCGAGCTGTGATGACACCTTGGTGGCCATAATTGCCGACAACCCCAGCCTCCTCCCAGCATCACATGTAAGTAAATAGGAGACTTATCTTCCAAAAAGGATTCACTCTTTCCACCTTACCCACCGCACATATATTATGCTATAAAGGGAAGGCCATCGGCGCGCCATGCCGAACCCGCGACAACTCAACAACAAGGGGCGCCCAAGCCGGGTAGGCTTCCAAAAAGGAAAGCGAGCAGAGACATGGCCGAGCCACCATCAAAGAGGTTTGGTTTAAAACATGCTCCGTGATTGTCATCTTAAAATATTGCAATGTCCGCTGTGTCTTGGTAGAAAGAAGTCGGGCTTGAACGTGCGGTGGGAGGGCCACTGGAACTGCCGCAACTCACGGGTGAAAGCCGGACAACCCACCTTGTAGGATAGGCCACCGTAGCCTCTTGGAGCTTGGTGGTCTGTAGTGGGCCCTGCCTGCCTGTCCGACTGGTGGCGAGCGTCACGCCGACGCTCGATGGTGGTTCGAGCATCATCATGAGCTCGCTCCCGAAGAACTTGATGTTGGTCGCAGTGGGTTCGCGGGTCAGATGACGCTATGGAGATATCATCACGAGCGTCGTCGCGACAGACCGACACCTGCGGTGGCCGGTATGGAGGAGGGTAGTGCACCATGGCCGCATCGCCTCTGGCCCGACCTCCGCTAGCATGCGGTTGCTCGACGGAGCGACGGCCTACGGGTCCTGCCGGCCGCAACTCGTCGTTGTTAGCGATACCGACGAGGCTCTGGACGGTGTCCCTCCATTCGTCAAGCTTCTCCGCAGTGGCAGGAAAATCGAGGAGCAGCTGCACCCATGCTAGGGCTTCTGCTGGCATGGGCGACAGCGAAAACTGTGTGGACCGTGATGCGCTTCGACTCCTAACCGCGTTAGAAGGAGGCCCGTCATGGCCCCACAACCGTCCGCCACCTTCGCCAGCACCTCGGCGCGCATGTTGGCCCTCCTCATCATGTGAAGGGCGCATGGGACTCTTCCCAGGGCGGCGCCCAGGGTCACCAGCAGGGCAAAGCTGCTCATCGCGCACGACCTGAGAAGAGCATGCCGTGGGCGCCGATGTTGGCGTCTTGGAGTTCGCCACGCTGCCGTCTGGCGGCACGACGACGCCCCTGGAGGGCCCCGTGCCGCCTGCGGGGGGCCCGACTCCGTCTCTGGAGCTCATGATGCGTGGCTCGTCGCTTGGCGTACGAACGACGCCACTCACTAGGCCTGGACTGCCAAGGTGATGTGGATGTTCGCGGGCCGCGCCACGGGTTCTCTCCGCGACTGGCCCGCTACTGGTCCACACCGGTACTGGCAGTCCGGTCCCGGACGAACCGATTGCCATGGTCGTCTTCTTCTCAGGAGCCATGGCAATGAAGAATTGCTAGGCCAACTACTAAACCATATTCTCACAATTGCGCCCCCTACCTGGTGCGCCAAAGATGTCGGTGGGAAACGACACCTATGGGATCACGAGGATCCCTTCTACGATTGTGGGGGTCCAGGGTTGTGAGAAGAGCAGGATTGGTAACCAGCACAAGGATCGTTTACCCAGGTTCGAGCCACGAGGATGCGTAAAACCATAGTCCTGCTATGGTGGATGTATTGAGTGTTCTTGAGCTCTCGAACTACCTTCGGTGGCTGCGTGGTTCAAAAGAGCCGAATCCCTCCCCAGTACGCCATGGGCCTCCTTTTATAATTGAAAGGGGCTGCTAGAGTGGCACATAGGAGGTGGAAAGGCCTACAGTGCTATGAGCTTATCGCTCGTATTACAGGACAAGGCGCATTTAATGCGTAGCTTAGCTGTCCTCTTGCTTTATCGTGGACGGGAGCAAGGCCCGTCCCGTCCTTCGCCGCTCCTCCTTGCTTCGACACGTGCCCTGGCCAGCAATGAATGCGGCGCCATGTAGGCAGGCAAGCAGTTGAGGTTGCGCGGTGGTGGAGCCTCCATGAAGATCTGCATGCCGCCACATAGGCTTGTGCTGAGTTGGCCTGGAAGCTGCATGTTGCCACGCAGGTGCCTACACAGCTGGTTGGGTTGGCAGCTGCATGTGAACGGCGGTGGAGACTTGGTTGGCGCGGGCCTGGCAGTGGCCCCGCTGACACCCTTGGCAAGGGCCTTGTCGGGTGGCCCGGCAAGGGTCTTGCCGTGGTGCGCTGTCGTCCCCGACAAGGATCTTCTCGGGGGTCTTGCGGGTTTCCTCGGCAAGGATCTTGTCGAGGATCGTTGCCTTCCAATATTCATCTGATCTTGAATATTCTTTGTCTTCACAAAAATCTGCATGCCGCCATGGAGGTGCCTCCCGAGCCCTGGCCCAACGTGGTTGATGGTGTTCGGGACCGTGGGTTCGAGGGTGTCTCACTCCGCTGGTGTGGGCGAGCCGCCCCGGCAAGGGCCTTGCCGGGGCTCCTGAGGCTACCCTGGCAAGGATCTTGCTGGGGAAACCTGCTTCGTCCATCTGCTCGCTGTGGTCTCGGTCTCTGGCGTTGCGCTGATTGTTTTTGTGGCCTCGACTCCTCCCTTTTGCCCTGCTAAGTGTGGCTTCGGCCCGTGGCTCTGACTACCCGCGCACAAGTAAGGGGTACAAAGGAGTGCCCCTACTTTAGTACACCGACAAACTCTCAATGAAAGCACCAATGTCGGTGTCAAAACAAGCGGATCTCGGGTAGGGGGTCCCGAACTATGAATCTAAGGCTAATGGTAACAGGAGGCGGGGGACACAATTTTTACCCAGGTTCGGGCCCTCTCGAAGGAGGTAATACCCTACTTCCTGCTTGATTGATCTTGATGATATGAGTATTAAAAGAGTGGATCTACCACGAGATTGTAGAGGCTAAACCCTAGAAGCTAGCCTATGATTATGATTGTTCTTGTCCTATGGACTAAACACTCCGGTTTATATAGACAGCGGAGGGGTCTAGGGTTACACAGAGTCGGTTACAGAGAAAGGAATCTTCATATCCTAACCGCCAAGCTTGCCTTCCACGCAAAGGAGAGTTCCATCCGGACACAGAACAAAGTCTTCTATCCTGTATCTTCATAGCCCAATAGTCCGGCATATGCATATAGTCCGGCTGTCTGAGGACCCCTTAATCCGGGACTCCCTCAGTAGCCCCCGAACCAGGCTTTAACGACGATGAGTCCGGCGCGCAGATTGTCTTTGGCATTGCAGGGCTGGTTCCTTCTCCGAGCTCTCCAAAGTACCTATTGTAAATAGCAGTGTCCGGCTTCCCATTTAACATTACACTCCTCGGCTTCAACACCTTTATAGTCTCAGCCTCCATGTCTCGAACGGATTCGAGGAGTCGGAGCATTTTTACATTTGCCACCCTAACCATGTAAACAAATCGTCTATTAAAGAGACGGGGATATTCAGATCCAATCCACACCATCTTCCCCAAGCGAGGAATCATCAGAGCGCGCCCGAAAAAACCACTCCAGCATGGCCGGCGCCCACAGCTCTTCCTCCCACTCTCGCAACACCAAGCCGGGCGATTGGGAGAAGTGTACCATATCCCACGGTCGATTAGTGAAGTTGCAGACCCAAGGGTTTCTACCTCCTGCATATCTAGTCCCCGTTCGAGTCGGATTGGCTTCCTTTGATGGCGGGGAGCAAGCGGAGAACTTTCCCAACCCATCTAGGGGGGAGCGAGTATGCTTGTCTCCTACTTACTGAGGGGTGTCAGATTTCCAATCAATCCATTCCTTTGTGGGCTCCTGGAGTTCTACGTCCTCCATCTGCAAAACTTCACACCTACCTCCATCCTGCACATCGCAGGTTACGTCGCTCTTTGCGAGCTATTTCTGTTTTGCAAAGCCCATTTTGAGCTATGGAAGAAGTTGTTCTTCCTCGTCCCTCGTAATCAAGGGGGATCAATATTCCAAGTAGGCGGAGCTGAGATATGGCGCATCCCCGGGACCGGATACTTATTCGGCACACGAAGAAGGCATCTGAAGAATGGCCTTCTGAGTGGTCTTATATTGAGGACGTCTCCCTTCCCGACCCAATCCAAATGGGTCTTCCTGAGTTTACAAACGCTCCACTGAGAAAACGCCTCAGCTGGCGTCCCCGGAGCCTCAGAGAGGAAGATAGCAGGGATGTCCTTCAATTGATGAGCAAGATAAGAATGCTCGCTCAGTCCGGATTATCAATAGTCGAGGTTATGGTGATATCCGTAATGCAGGGGGTTCAGCCACTCCAATACCGAGGGAATCCCATGTGGCACTTCAATGGAGAAGACGACGCCACCCGTTGCGGTCGGAAGGGTACGGACTCCACCACCGCTCTGGTGGAAATACTATCCGATTTGTACAAGGGGGAAGGACAGGAGTTCATCCGCATTAAGCCACAGGATGGATTTTCCATGTACAACCCTCCCAGCTGGGTGAGCTGGCATCCATCACTCTACTCTATTCATTCCTCGAGTCTTTTCCTTTTATAAGTATTTACTCCGTCCATTTAAAACAGGAATGGCGGAAAATAACTAGGGATTTCCGTAGCGCAGCACCACAGCCAGAGGACCATAACCGGGATCTTGACCCCATATTCGAAGAGGATCCGGATATATTCATGG
This sequence comes from Triticum aestivum, assembly GCF_018294505.1. Taxonomy (NCBI): domain Eukaryota; kingdom Viridiplantae; phylum Streptophyta; class Magnoliopsida; order Poales; family Poaceae; genus Triticum; species Triticum aestivum. The sequence continues at coordinate 310,473,266 of NC_057810.1, forward strand.
AGCTCGTGGAAGGGGTGTTTCACCAGGCAAGCCATGACGGCACAGAAGTGGCCATCATTGCTGACTATCCCGGCCTCCTCCCTGCATCGCACGTAAGTAAACAAGAGACTTATCTTCCGGAAATTTTTTACTCCTCACGTCTTACCCACCGCTGAATTCTTATGCTCTAAAGGGAAAACGATCGGCGCACAAGCCGAACCCAATGCGACTGGCCAACAAGGGGCGCCCATGCTGGGTAGGCCTTCAAAAAGAAAGGCGAACAAAAATATGGCGGAGCCGTCATCAAGGAGGTATGGTTTTAAATACACTCCATGGTTTGTCATCTTAAAGTATGACACTATCCGTTCTGTATTAGCAGAAAGAACATCCACCCAACTATGTCCAGGGATCCTGCCAACCGTGCCTCTACTAGCCAGATTCCAGACCCGGTCTCGATGACAGAGACCAACACGGAAGTGACACCGGACTATCCTCATATAGAGGATTCGGATAGAATGTCCATTACAAATTATGAAGTGGATTGCGCCATGAATCATCGGCGCCGGCGGGCTGCACTCCACGACCCTGGTTTTCCCGAAGAGGCTTTTAGTGCCTTCAACTCGGGTGATGCGTACATCCGAGCCACTCAAGATGGGCTTGCTAGAGCCACGGACCAGTATTTGAAAGATATACGGGTAAGTATAAAAATCTGATAATTATGTATATCAGTAGCCCCTGAGACTTGAAGGAGTTGGTACAACTGATTTAAGGATCATTGTATTAATAGGTTATCTCGGAGAAGAACAACCTGTTGTCTCAAGAGCTGGAAGAATGTCGAACCCAGCTAACGGCCGCTATGGCCGAGCTATGAAGATCCGAACATGCGTCAACTGGTATGTATTCCAGAATTGATAAAAAATAATATTGTATGTATAAACTAGTAACGCTAACAATATCTGATGGCCAAAATCCTTAGATAATCCGGAACAGAATCCGGGAAGCCCATAAGGAGTGCAAAGGCAAGCAGTCACTGGCGAGTGTGTACTTACACGGGTCTTACAGAAGAAAAACAAACTCTGAGATGCCAATACCCAGCTGGGTGAAGAATTAAAAGATGTTCGGGCCCAGCTGGCTGACTCCGTGAAGAAAAATAAGAGTCTTTAACGCGGCATTTTTAGTATGTTCTTAAACAAACATTTACATAGTTCGACAAACATAGGAACTAATAGAGTTATGTCTGTAGGTATGCTGACAGGCCGTCCCGAAGAGGAGATGCCCGGATCCTCAGGCGATAAGCTACAAGGGCTTTCGCAACTGCACGAGCAAGTTCGCCAGGTCATGTGGAGTGTCGCCAAGGCCTTGTGGCCAGCCGCCTCCCTACCAGGAATTATTGTGGAGCTTCTACAGCTTTTCAAGGGAGCGTGGCGGCATTTCCGACTATGGAAGATATCTTCCTGTTGAGAAGGTGCGAGAGAGGCTTGGGCCATGGTGAAAACACGGTATACCAAGCTCGATCTGAATCATATGGACCGGGTCGGACCTGTAGGGTCAGATGGGAAAGAAATTCCTGTTAGTCTGGTATATGACCAGGTAGTATTAGCCGCAAAATATTCCTAACAGGATTGTAGGCTAGACAGCCTGCTAGATGGCATAGAAGAATAAGAAGAAGCATTTGATTCTAAATGACTATGTACTTCAATTGACATATTTGTCCCTAGCCGGATTGTAAAACATTTGTCATGGCGTACCTTTTCGCTCCAGCCTCTGTACCTGATAGTCCGGAGTGTTTTCGAATACCCGCTCGATATATAAACCGGGGTACGCGTGGAAATCAGGCGTAGGGGTCATAATTGCTTGAACATACAAGTACCCAACTAGCTACGTTATATTACATGGTTAGTAAGAAACATCTTCCAGAGAGAATAGTTATGTTAAGGGTTCCTTTCCCTGGGTACGCATGCATTAACGTGCATGTCCGAACTATGATCAATAAGTGCAGTATATGTAACATCTGGGGGTTTATATTGTAATAGGTAAAAAACATCTTTAGTCCATCGACCGAATATTCCCTTAAGAACGCTAGCTTTCAGCTTCACCCGGTCTGAGGTACACGTCCGGAGGACCCGTCAGTAACAATCGCATAGGTGCTCCCTTTATGCCCTATCCGAACTAACATGAATGTAGGGCATAAGCACAGGAGCCAGTCAACCCAGCTTGGCCAAGACTTAAGTCATATCGATGCATATAATGGCGAAGAAAAGGTACATATGGAAAAAGGATGCATATGCAGTGGGCTTGATGCCCGGAAGATAATTATATTAAGCTTCTGTATAAGAAGCCCCCAGGTATAACGGGCGCACATACTTGAAGATTAGTGCGTCACAAGTGTGTAGTCTAGCCACACTAAAGCTTTAGGGCTTTTCAAAAGGAAAGGCGGGAAGAGAGACAAAAAGTGAATAAAAAGGAACGGAGGGAAGGAGACGAACAGGGAGTTTGGTGCTAGGCGTAGAATCTTCGGAGTCTGGCCGCGTTCCATGGGTTTGGCTCGAGCCGATTATCTGATGCATCACGCAGTCGGTACGCTCCTCTGGTGAGAAATTTTTCAATAATGAAGGAACCCTCCCACTTGGGCTTGAGTTTGTCCTTTTTCTTCTCCAGTAGACGGAGAAAGAGTTCGCCAATATTATAGGTCTTGGCTCGTACTTCTCTCCTTTGATACCTGCAACCTGTTGTTGATAGAATGCGGAACAGACTTTTGCGATGTCGCACCCCTCTTCCAGGGCATCTAAACTGTCCTGCCGATCGAGCTCGGCCTCTCTCTCTTCGTACATGTGCACTCGAGGTGAGTCATGAATAATATTGCAGGGCAGCACAGCCTCTGTGTCGTACACCATGAAGAAGGGTGTGTATCCGGTAGTGCGATTTGGCGTGGTCCGCAGGCCCCAGAGTACGAAGTCAAGCTCGTGAACCCAGTGCATGTCTGACTCTTTTAAGGATCGCACTAGTCTAGGTTTGATGCCGCTCATAATAAGACCATTGGCTCATTCGACTTGACCGTTTGTTTGAGGGTGATAGATGGAGGCGTAATCGAGCTTAATGCCCATGTTGCCGCACCAAGTTTTCACCTCATCGGCTGTGAAATTGGCGCCGTTGTCGGTGATGATGCTGTGGGGGACACCATAACGGTGCACAAGACCTGATATGAAGTCTATTACGGGTCTGGATCCGGCCATTTTAACTGGTTTGGCTTCTATCCATTTGGTGAATTTATCTACCATGACCAACAAGTATTCTTTCTTATGGCTTCCTCCTTTAATGGGTCCAACCATATCAAGCCACCAGACCTCAAAAGGCCAAGTTATGGGAATTGTTTTAGGGCGGTGGGTGGCATATGGATTTGGTTGGCGAAAAGCTGGCATCCGACGCAATGTTGGACAAGGTCTTGTGCGTCTGCTCGGGCCGTCGGCCAGTGGAAACCTGTATGGAAGGCCTTGCTTACAAGGGCCTGAGCTGCGGCGTGGTGACCGCCGAGACCGGCATGAATTTCAGCCAAGAGCTGCCGCACTTCCTCCTCGGGGATACATCTTTGAAGTACCCCGGTAGCGCTTTTCTTATAAAGCTCTCCATCATGGACTTTGTAGTCTTTAGAGCGCCGCACAATACAGCGTGCCTCATTTTGATCATCGGGAAGTTCGTGTCTCTTGAGGTAGGCCAAGAAGGGTTCCGTCCATGGGGCGATAACAAGCATGATGAGATGGGCCAAAGGTGCACTACAAAAAAAAGACACATCCGTGACATTTTGGCCGAACAAAATTTTTTCTGTCATACATATGACACTTCTATGACGATAATTGTGACAAAACCCGGTATCATCATAGATGTGGTGGGCTCCTACTTCTATGACAAAAAATCATGACAGAAAATGGGCTTTTCGTCCTGGGCGGGCTGAAGACGCAGCTGCATGACATTGTTTGGGCCGTCCATGACGGAAAAAACCATGGTAGAAGCAAGGGGGAGGAAAATTTCTGGGAGTTGCCAGTTACGGTGGGAGGTTGGGGGCCGAGCGATGCGCTTTTCTCTCATACACGTACGCGCGTGTGTGCGAGGCATTGGCTCTAACTGAACCCGAGCGAGGCTTTGGGCTCTAACTGAACCCGAGCGATTGCACTTCAGGCTATGCATTACTAAACCCGAGCGATCGATCGATGGCTGTTAACTGAACCCGATCGAGCGATTCCTTCGCTACTGCTGCTAACTGAAGCCGATCGATGCTGCCTCTGGGATGAACAGTGAGCATTGCGGGGGGTTTGGATGAACAATGAGCGGTGGCGTTGCCTCTGGATGAACAGGATCTCAAGGTGTGGAGGGCTGGATGAACATTAGATGGTGGAGGGGTGGCTGTGGAGGGGTGGTTGAACAGGACCCCATGGTGTGGAGGGCTGGATGAACAGTTGATGGTGGAGGGGTGCCCGTGGAGGGGTAGTTGAACAGTAGCCACTGGAGTAGCGCGTGGTGGAGGATGGATGAACAGGAGCCCGTGGAGGCTGGAGGAGGTCTACGGTAGCCCGTTGAGGCTGGAGGAGGTCGACGGTGGAGATGAATAGTATCCCGTGGAGTCCCGTTTTGCGGTACGCCACACCCCTCCCAATGAACAGGACCCCCGTTTCGACCATAGCGCTCCAACACAAGTCTGTTTCATCCGTTTTGCGGTACGCCACACCCCTCCCGATGAACAGGACACCCGTTTCGACCGTAGGAGGTCCGTTTCCTCCGTTTTGTGATACGCCACACCCCTCCCGATCAACAGGACCCCCGTTTCGACCGTAGGAGGTCCGTTTCCTCCGTTTTGTGGTACACCACACCCGTCCCGGTCAACAGGAACCCGTTCCAAATGTAGGAGGTCCGTTTCCTCCGTTGTGCGGTACGCCAGGCCTCGTTTCCATCGCATGTTCCGTCCAAGCCCTCCGGATGAACACGACCACGCATTCCGTTCCGACCCAGCCGGTTGGCTCCCATGCGTTCCGTTGCCTCCCGATGAACACGACGCATTCCGTTGCCTCCCCATGAAGACGATGCATTCCGTTGCTTCCCCATGAACACGACGACGACGCTGTTTCTCCGTTCCGACCCAGCCATGTACGTATGCGCGAGTAGGCGTTCAAGACCCTGCCCGTATGTACGTACGTGGCCGTATTTTCTTTCTTGCACCCTTGCTGATGTACGTACGTGTGCATGCTACGTGTGCGCCTCTACTATGACACGTGCGCGCCTCTACATCGACTAGTATGTACGTACACGTTCGCGACCAGAATGACAACGCTACGTACGCTTCGACAAGGTGGGTCCCGATTGTCAGGCACTTCCTTGCCTGCGAAGATGTAGCTGGTGGGTCCCAGCAGTCGGGGGGCCGAATCGTTTTTTTTGCCCAGACGCACTTCCTTGCTTGCGAAGATGTAGCTGGTGGGTCCTAGCAGTCAGGGGGGTGAATCATTTTTTTTACCCGGACGCACTTCCTTGCGTGCGAAGATGTAGCTGGTGGGTCCCAGCAGTCAGGGGGGCGAATCGTTTTTTTGCCCGAGCGCACTTCCTTGCGTGCGAAGATGTAGCTGGTGGGTCCCAACAGTCAGGGGGCGAATCGGTTTTTTTGGCCGGACGCACTTCCTTGGGTGCGAAGGTGTAGCTGGTGGGTCCCAGCAGTAAGGGGGGAAACGTTTTTTCCACGAAATATGGTGGCCCGTCTGGTGGGTCCCCGCTGTCAGGTGGAGGAATAATTATTTTCCGCGTAATAAGGAGGCCTTCCTTGCTGCGGCCGTGGACCCAGCTGTCAGCCTCTTCACATACAGTCCACGTACGATGGAAGTCGTTCCTTGACCACGTTGACCATGCCGCGCCGAGAGCACCAGGGCGGTGGACGACAGCGAGGCCTAGGAAGGGGACGACGGGGAGCCTGGGAAGACGCGGCAGTGGAAGCCCACACGGAGAGGAGTACGAGGGTTCACTGGTTCAACTGCGGTGTGAGGCTGCCGTCGCCGCAGGGCCTGGCCAGCGGTGGGAATAGTAGGGGCGGTGAGGCCTCCACGGCAGCACATCCGGCCACGGGAGGCAGGAGCATGCGGCATGACCGGCGCTGCTTTGGGCGGCTGGAGCAAGAAGACCAGAGGTTGAAGAAGCACTATGGCCGTTGGATGGACATCGTACGGTCACTGGAGCTAGAATCGTTTATATTGACTAAGTTGACAAAGCCCTCCGTCCTCGTCAACTTAGTAGGCCCACAAGTCAGCCTCCCACCAAGGTGGGTCCCAGCTAGTAGGGGGGTATTCATTTTTTTGTGCATAATAAGGAGGCACTTCCGGTGGGTCCGAGCTGACAGCAGGGGGAACGTTTTTTCGCGAAATACGGTGGCCCGTCGGGTGGGTCCCAGCAGTCAGGGGCAAACGTTTTTTTTCATGAAATACTGGTGGCCCGTCCGGTGGGTCCCTGCTATCAGGTGGAGGAATAATTATTTTCCGCGTAATAAGGAGGAACTTCCTTGCGGCTGCCGTGGACCCAGCTGTCAGCCTCTCCACGTACAGTATTCTTCTGATGGAATTCGGTCGTTGACCACATTGACCACGCCGCGCCGAGAGCACCACGGTGGTGGATGACGGCGAGGCCTAGGAAGGGGACGACACGGAGCTGGGGAAGGCGCGACAGTGGATGCCCACGCAGAGAGGAGTACGAGGGTTCACTGGTTTGGCTGCGCTGCTGTCGCCGTAGAATAACAGGGGGTGTGGGTGAGTGGAGTGGAGGGATAGCCTGGCCAGCGGTGGGAGTAGTATTGGGGCGGTGAGGCCTCCGTGGTAGCACTGCCGGCCTCGGGAGGCAGGAGCAGGCGGCACGACCGACGTTGCTTTGGGCGGCTGGAGCAAGAAGACACAGAGGTTGAAGAAGCACTACGGCCGTTGGATGGACATCGTACGGTCAGTCGAGCTAGAATCGTGCATATTGACTAAGTTGACAAAGCCCTTCGTCCTGTCAACTTAGTAGGCCCACTATACCGGGTCCCAGCTACCAGGGGGAGTATTCTTTTTTTGGGCGTAATAGGGAGACACTTACTTGCGTGCGAAGATATAGCTGGTGGGTCCGAGCTGTCAGCGGCGGTAACGTTTTTTTCGCGAAATACAGAGGTGCTTTCGGTGGGTCCCAGATGTCAGGTGGAGGAATCATTATTTTGCATGTAATAAGGAGGCATTTCCTTGCGTGCGGCCGTGGACCCAGCTGTCAACCTCTCCACGTACAGTCCACTTCAGATGCATGTCGGTCGTTGACCACGTTGACCACGCCACGCCGAGAGCACCATGGCGGTGGACGACGGCGAGGCCTAGGAAGGGAACGACATGGAGGCAGGGAAGACTCGGCAGTTGTTTCCCACGCGGAGGGGAGTACGACTGTATGGGGGTTTAATGGTTCGTCTGACATCGCCGGAGAATAACAGCAGGTGTGGGACTATGGGTGAGTAGAGGGATGGCTAGGCCAGCGATGGGAGCACTACAAAAAAATACACTTCCGTGATTATACGTGTTTGTCACAGTAGGTCGCGTTTTATGTCATGCATGTACATCCATGACAAATTTATGACAGAATCAAGATAGTCATACCTGTGCTGTCGTAGAAGTGTTCCATGACATTACCAAAATTATCATCACGAAAGTGTCCACTTCCATGACGATAAATCGCGTGTCACAGAAGTGCTTTCATCAAGGGTGACCGACACGTGGCATCCACCATAGCGGAACGCCTATCGTGTCGGGTTTTGGATCCGATAACCCGTTAACAGCCCCGACCGATGGGGATTTTCCACGTGTAAAATCATCATTGGCTGGAGGAAACACGTGTCGGCTCACCGTTGGGACAGATGTCATCCGCTCATTGGACCGAAGGCGCCTATGATACGGTGACACGTGGCATGGCCCAACAGAGGCCCATTCCTGTGAAAAGGCCGGCCCGTTTGACTTGGTTAAAAGGTGGCGGGCCGGCCCACTGAAAGCCTGTTAACAGCCTGTTCGCATATAGCCCATTTACAGCATGCTAACCCAGGGCCCATTACGCCCTATCCGAATTAGACCCAGTAGCGTCATCTGGGCCATCCAATATGATTCCAGCCCGTTTTAACTTCCGGCCCATGTGTGGCCCATGACTTCTTTTGGCCCATATGAGGCCCTTTGTAACTCTTGGCACATTAACGGCCCGTGGTGAAACTGGCCCGTAATGAACAGTGTATCAATTTATACCCATTAATGGCCCGTTATTCTATTGGGCCGTTTCCAGCCCAAGTTATCTTTCGGCATTCTCAGGGCCCATTGATTCTTGGGCTCATTTGCAGCATTCGGTTACATACCGCCCGTTACTCTCATTTTCTACTTGTGGGCCAAATTCAGCCCATCGTTACAGTCGGCCCGTTTGCGGACCGTTAATATGTTGGACCGTTTTCATGTTAAAAAAACCCGTTGGGTTGTTTTCATAGAGTTATCAAATACAGTCTATTAACGCCGTTATGGTCCATGAATTGTACGGCCCATGATTGGCAAAATGACGATATGCCCCGTAGAAGGACCATGGATGTATGGCCCGTATGAGGCCCATGGATCTACGGCCCATAGAAGGCCCATGGGTCATACGGCCAGTAGAAGTCCCATGGACCCTACGGCCCGTATAGAAGGCCAATGGATCCTACGGCCGGTATAGAAGGCCAATGGATCCTACGGCCGGAAGAAGGCCCAGGGATCATACGGCCTGCAGGAGGCCCATGGTTACAACAATCCGTGTGTTGCCATGATTATTTTGGCCTAGTTACCAAAAATAGGCTATTGTGGCCACTAGAAAAACACAGAAAAAGAACTGGAGTGACTGCAAGAAAACAACTAAACAAGACAATAAGGAAATAAATAAGCAAGCAATTAACGCTAGCCTATTACCGCTATTACACATATTACATCCGCTGGGCATCAAAGTTCGCCACTAGTGCAAATATAGGGAACAAAATAGCATATTATATACACTGGCTGGCAAAATTGGCCACCAGTGCAAATAAACGCGGCAGCAAAACAAGAGCATAACTGAAACAACTTCACAAGAGCTCAAGAAACGTTATCCTGGGTATCCACCATGCTGGCAATAAGCTTAGCAAGTTGATTAGCTTTGTCCTGTTTGGCGCTAAAATCCTCCAACGCTTGCTGTTACACCAGAAAGTATGCATTTGAATGCTCCAGGGACTTCCGCAGTCCTTCCGCTTATTATTGCAGCACAGCTGATCGATGTCTTTCAGCTTCTAATTGAGACTCAAGAAACCGAACTGATTCAGAGAGTGATTTTGAATAGCTTGTGCAAGCGGTAGTGGCCAGTAACTCAAACACTAAACCAAGACAGGACTGTGGGGTTGTCTCGCTGTCTTCAAGATAGTCTTCCTTAGCTGTTTTATCAGCTTTGTTGGAGACCAACAAGGATGTGTCACTATCCTGAACCTTATCTACATTATTTCCTTTATCATTGCTTAATAAGGCACTCTTCCCCAATATTCTGTCAGCATTCTAAAAGAAGAAACAAGCAGACACATAAGAAGTTTAGCATGTACTAGTATATGAAACTCATTTCGATGAACCAGTTCATTAGTAAGGTGGACAGGATTAAACTACCAAGTCTTCTATTGCCAAGTACTAGTACATAATAAAAGCATCAAACAAACATATATCTATGTCCTATGGTCACTTCATTGTCTTGCCAAATCAAAATAGAGACACGGTTCAAATCATATCAGTTCAAGACAAAGCAGCAATGAAAGAATACAAAGTGTGGGAAACTACATGGAACAACAAGATGGGTACCACGGGTCTACATGTACAACAACACTATTGGCTCTGTTGTGATGCTAGTAATGTGCATGATATGAAAGTCAACTGTATACACAATTGAAATTGAAATCCAAAGAGCTATTCATAAGAGCAAACCTGTTAAAGAAACATGCGTGAACATACCTGCTTTGCCATTGGAGTTTCGATTGGATCCTTCAATTTAAAAATAAGTTTGTATCAGTAAATACAGTGATACAAGAGCAAAGCAATCATAGTTAAAAAAGGGGCGCCTAAGCGAGCGCTTAAGTGCGCCTAGGCTCTAGGCGTTGGCAAAACGCATTGCGCATAACTATGCTTAATCTGTGCATAACTGCGCATAAGCATGCGCTTTGGTCAGTAAAGCGCAAGGCGATGGCAAAATGGAATCTTAAATTAGAACAGTTGTTCTTCAGGTTTAGGCACTTGTTCTACATGAACAGAGTACAGTAAGACGCAAGAATATAATACTTAAAAATAGAAAATGAGCTCATAGACCTTACCACATTCTTGGTTCGAGACCAGTACAGAACAAGGCGTTCCCAGTCATCGTCTAGTAAATGTGACTCAGGAGAACGTAAGGGAATTTGATGAGTTTCTTTGCCGGTGAAGTACGTTTTGTTCAGGTAATTCCGATACTGCCACCAAGTATTCTTGAAGATAGGAGAGGTATTAGCACAGGTTACCTCATCCAGAGTTTCCAAATCGGTCCTTCTCTATAGAGAAAAACGGGAAAAATTGCTGTATTATAACCATCATGGAGGTAGGATGTATGGAACAAAGTAAAGTAATTGCCATGAATAACATTACTTACACATAACTCCTGGACAAACACCTGCAACTGGCATTTTCCTTCATCTTCAATATAATATTTCCAAGATGGGAAGATACGCACATACGATTTAACAACATCAAATGCCATAGATGCTAAACTATGACTAGCTGGTTGTGCTTCCTCCACAAGAATAGGCGTACTAATTGGTGGAGTTGGGGTTCGCCGTGATAGTACTGGCCCTTTGGGCACTGGATCTGCCTTACTAATTGCTCTGGTTTGGGAGCTCTGTGGTGGAGATGGTGCTGTGTCAACAGGAACTGGGTTACTATCGGCTGTGGTTGGGGTTAGATTGGGTGAAGCTGGTTCTTTGTCCATCGCAGTAGGGGTACAATCTGCGAGAGTTTGGGTTATGTGTGGTAGGGCTGGTTCTTGTGCATGTACAACCGGGGTGCTATCTCCACCAAGAGTAGCACTATTTTATTTGAAGACCGTGTTTTATTCCGCTAGATACTGGCATCACCCGCTCCAATTCAAATGGCTGATAAACAGGAAACATAGTTGAATGTACAGACATTGTATGAGAGACAGATGCAATAGATAGTGTGGAAAAAAGAGGGCATGAAATAGTTCACATGTATATTGTTTAACTAAAACGGATAGCATGACATAATTTCACATATATGATGTCTATCTAAACTGGATAGCATAGCATAACATAATTCAAAGATATGATGAATAACTAAACATGATCGCATGACATAATTCACCTACATGTTATCTAAGTAATCAAGATCGCATCATTTAATTCACATATGTGATTTATATGCTAAACAGAGGGCATTCGATATGATGTCTGAACTAAGAACATGGTGTTGAATATTGTGTATATGATGTCTAAACTATGGAATGCAAGACACCATATGCATGATATGAGCAGTATAACTGTGCCAAGTTAGAGCATACATCTTAGTGGGGGAATAGGACTGGTTATCTGTCTCTGAATTCATCTCTGAGGAGCTATCGGGACCCAACAAGAGATCTGCTTCGACAGGTAGCACTGTCTGCTCTCAAGGCCTTATTTTCACTCCAGATTTTTCCATCTCCCACCCAAATGGCTGATTCACAGGAAGAGTTGTTTAATGTACAAACATTGTCGACAAATGGAAATGTAATGAAGAAAAGGATGGGCAAGATATCATTCAAATATATGATGCCTGGTTAAACAGGATGGCATTGCACATTTCACATATATTATGGCTAGCTAAAAGACATGAGACTGCATAATTCCCATATATGATATAGAAACTAAACAGGTGGCATTACAAAACATGTCTAAACTAAGCAGATGACATATATGATGTCAAAAGTAGGCACTGCAAGGCAACATATGCATGATATGACTAACATCATCACGCCAAGGTAGAGAAAACACCTTGAGGGGTAAATAGGAGTGGTCAGCGGTGTCTGAATCCGCATCAGAATAGATATCTTCCTCTGGATTACAATCTGGAGAGGGGTGGGGAGGGTTTGCCATTGAACCCACCATGGAGCGATGTCTGCATGACATTGTATTGTCGCACAAAACTCTTCTCTTTTTCTCTACATGTTCAACATGACTGTGTACAATATCTGACATGCATACGAAAAAATATGGTGAGATTATGTAAGGAGAGCATGCAAAAATTTAGAGTGATGTTAACAACCAGTGGATGGATCCAAAAATAATGATAGCAGGCTGATGATTGCTTTAAATTAATAAAAAGACAGATCATGATTGCTTTACTATTTGTTTCCCACCCAAGATGAACAACATAGGCATACCCTAGGTGAACCAGATATTAGACAAACATACTATTCATTGCTGCCTCGATATGTGCCCCACAACTAATTTAGAACTCAAGTTTGAACATTATTTGGACCTGACTTGGGAGTCCAGGAGCTGAATAGGCTGATAAAGTAGCAGGTAAGTTTAAGCAATGCATATAATAAGCAGAAACAAAAGAGTGCGACCTCTCTTGTGGACCCATGTACTCCTCATGTTCATCTGCTGAGTCGATGATGGTGATGCCGTTGGGGTGGGTGCCGGCGACAGGGAAGGAGATCTGAGGCGGCGAAAGATGGTCAGGAGTCGCGATGTCTGGTTTGGTGGATGCTTCTGGTGATGGAGCAGCTCAGTTGAGGTGGACGACGTCATGTCAGGAGCAGGACAAACCACACAAAGTTCCCTTCGACACGTACCTGTAACTGAAGTAATTCTGTAAGGTCTCATTTGGCTTGCATGATTCTTAAAACGCAGGGATAGGAAAAACACCAGAATAGGATAGGAAAATGTACATGGTAAACAGAGCATTTGTAAACACAGGATTTCTGTCAACTTGGGTGTTTGGTTTACAGGAACTGGAAGAGCAGAGGAATGCAAAGAAACATGGCCAAAATAAAGAGAAACCATATGAAAGCGTGTACACTTAGAATGTTATTCTGGCACTAATGCACTTGGTCTTGTTTTCATGCATAGGATTTTGAAAAGTAGGTCCAGGTGGATGTTTTACTTCATTCCTTTCAACAAAATGCATGAATAATTGAATAGTAGAGTGCCATTGGAAAATTCCCTATTGCTATGTTTTTCCGTTGAACCAAAATAGCCCTAATGGATCGACGTAAATGTATAGTAATAAGTGATGCAACAAGTGTACAACCTCTTTGCCGTAGCCGTGTCAACCTCAGCATCATTGGGTTGGTCGCTAAAGCAGTTGAGGCAGAGGTGGCTGTCGGAAGTGTGGAGGAAGATCTGAGGAATCTGTAGACGATAGCGCCATGCTCTGTTGTGATGGATCGTTCTGTTGTTGGAGCAGCTCCGGTGAGCCGTAAGACGTCAAGGCTGAAGCAGCACAAGACAAACATCGTCAATCTCAAGTGGGACTCTAATAGCATCTCCAATAGATGATGTAAAATGGATGTAAAATTAACATCACCAAAAACCAGCTGACTACAATAGATGAGGTAAAAACTGTTGACACTGAACTTAACTGTCGAAACTGAAATTTACTGTGGAATCTGAATGCTACTGTCGAAACTGAACGCAATGGTAGCAGAGAGGCACTTGACATGTAGTTTAGGGAGGGCCTGCAGTTCATCTTCAACCTGCACCCCCCTGAGCCACCTGCCACCACCAGCCGAACCGCCGGCCCCATCGCCGCCTCGCCGCCCCTAAACAACTCACCACCGCCACCCCGGCCAGCCCTCTAGGCCCCCCGCCCCTCTAGACCTCTCCAGCGAGCCCCCGTCCCCTCTGCGGGTGGTTCCTCCTTAACTCCGGCGAGCCCCCCCCCCCTGAAAATCGATTGACCCAAAAGTTGATTCAGTCAACTAAAGTGTGGCTTAATCAGAGCAGAGCAGCAACACGAGCGAGGGGGAGAGCAGCAGGAGCAGCTGGGCGAGCGAGTGATCGAGCGAGAGCCAGAGCAGCAGTAGCAGCACGAGCAAGCGAGCGAGAGCCGGAGCAGCACCAGCAGATCCGGCTGGTATGGACGCCGCCGCCGAAGGGGCCTCGCACTGGGGGAGGGCCGTCGTGGAGATGTCGCCCGTGGTGCCAGCTTCAAGGTAGCCTCTCCATGGGGGTGTGGGATGGAGCACCGTAGGCGCCGGGAGGTCGAGTTAAGGAGAAGGTGCGATGCGATGAGTGTACAACCTCTTTGGTAGCGTCGAGTAGGCCTCGGCTTTGTCCGAGGAGTCGGTGAGGATGCTGTGATTCCGGTGGAGCAGGTTAAGGTGGCGTTGTGGGGATGGAGCAACTGCGATAGACGAGGCAATCGTCGGAGCAGCTCCTTGCAGGTGGAGGACGAGGCGGCTGAACCAGCGGGACGGCAAGATGGACGACGGATCCTCATTTGGGGAGGTGGACGAGGGACGTGGAGCTGTTGCGGTGGACGACATCATCGGGGAAGAGGCTCCGGCTGGGAAGCGGTGACATGGTGGACGGAGGAGGCTGGGGTTTCGCGGCTGGAGCGGAGAGGTTATGGCGGCCTGGGATTTCAAATGGAGAAAAGGGGGCGATGGGAGGTGGTGAAGCATGACTTAGGGACGCACTTGTCCAAAATGTAGGGTGTGTTACAAAAGTACCCCCAACGATTTGAACTAGCGGCCCTTTCGGCTCAGGGTTAGAAGGGGGATTTCGCGTGTCGGGATTTGGCAGCTGGAGGGAGTTTTCGCGCGTGTTGTAATTTCGGGATAGCAAGGCGTGGGTTGTGAAGGCGCCAGTTTTGGGAGCACGATATCTGAATTTTCGGGATATAACAAGACACGGGTTGAATTTGAGGGACAAGCGTAACATGTAGTAATATTGTACTTGTACGTACCAAATCAATTTGCACTTCCCTCAACGAAGAAGAAAACGAAAAAATAAAACTATTCACACAACACAAAGAGAGAGTCTTGCCCCGTTTTACTATACAAATGCTATTCAAAGCTACTCCCTCCTTCCATCTATATAGGGCCTAATGCGTTTTTTGATGCTAACTTTGACCAAATATTAGAGCAATGATATATGACATGCAACTTACACAAAGCACACCGTTAACTTCGTCTATGAAAGGTTCTTTCAATGATATAATTTTCACATTGTGCATGTCATCTACTATTAATCTTGTCAATAGTCAAAGGCAGTCTTCAAAATCTCATTACGCCCTATATAGATGGAAGGAGGGAGTATGAATCCATGTTATGTCCGATTAAATTTTTCGCTTGCTGTATAATGCATGTAACCTACTCATACGAACATTTTAGTGCATTCCAAATGTCTATACTACCGTTGCAATTCGAACTAAATTTGAATTCGTTTCTCTATTTCAATAAGAATCTACAATCATGATTGTTGCCAACTTCAACAATCATTCGTGTATTACCTTAATAACACACCACATGATTACTATAGAGATAGATATGAACTATGTGTACTACATGAATTCAAATTCTATTTTTTGAATACACTTGATGTTGATTCCAAATAATAGTACATTTGATGTACTAAGTATATATTCATAATCTAAACCATGTTCCATATGTACACTGTGTTTATCACACAAAGTATAGTGTCCCGCCCCCTACATTATGACAAGTATTTAGACCTGAGTTGCAAAAGCCACACATTAGCCCAAATTATAATCAATGTTCTACATTATGATATCTTCTTCAAGTATCCGTATCCAGTTTTTATAATGAATTATGATCTTTCTTCGTCTTTTACACCTTCACGATCCTCTTCTATTTGTAGCTAGTTAGCTCTAACTTCCTATCGTGCATGCACACGCCCGCCCCCCTCACACACCCTTAGCGTCCCCTCCATTACGCACGTTCATTATTTCTCTTTAGGTCGTCCACCAGCAGTGTGTGTAGGCCCCTGGCTCCTTCTTTCTGGCACACACCGGTCGATATACCTCTCTAGTCAAGTGTGCCTACAACAAACACATATATACTTCCCCTCTTCTCTTCTCACCGTCCATGCCCCCATATGTCCAATACGATTCTACGGAGGTGCACACTCCCGCCCGTCTTTTCATTAATCACATGCTCGCACACTCCTCCCCCCTCGACATGGTAGGCCTCTCGCACCACCTCCTAGCCACACCCTCTCCCCCTGTATGCCTCTCCGGACCTTATTTGCTTCTAACAAATGCAATCGTGTATATGAACTTATCTCCCTACATATAGCCAGGTCGACTATAATTCGTTTTCACCAAGCACCGATACACTTACCTCGCTAGTTATGTCTCTCCTTTTCTCGGACACACGACAGTTGATCTTCCTATGTAGTTACGCATGCTTACCACAACCATATCTTCTCCCCTCATCATCCTTGAATACCTCCCGACCTGTCTCTCACATGCACGTGCATAGACAGACAGGCATCCCCCGCCCTCTCTTATTGATATTGCACTCATACCCTCCGTTTGTCTAGTAGGCCTCTCCCACCATTTGTGAGACGCCACTCCACCACCAACCCTCCGAAGCTCTACCTTTGTCTTTTTCCCAACCTTATTCCTCTGCTACACATATCCATGGATGTCGATCGATCTCCCTCAATACATAGCTAGGTCTCTCTCCTTCCCCACACATATACTAGTCGACCGGTCTCTACCCCCCCCCCCACACACACACCGATAGTCGAACGTTGTAGGTAGGTATCCATGCCATGGAGAATAACTGCACCTCTGCCCTCTCAAATTCCAGTAGGCCAGCCACCCTGTATCTTTGACATGGGCAAACACAAATTCGATGGCACTCTTTATCGATCGCGCAGCCACACACTTCATCCCTGTTTTTAATTCTATCGATATCTCACGTCCATGACTCCATTTCACACACATTGCATATGTTATGTTTTTCTGATTGAGATATCATCAACACATTGCCTCTATTTTGCACAAACCATCTCTCTCACACCCACCCATGTATGTACCTGCACCTAAAGAAGAGTGCACGCAGGACGCATGTACTCACGTCTCGTTCCCGGCCACACCCGCGCGGGTACACGGTGGAGTTCGTTTCTGTACGAAAAGGCAGCCCACGTGATAATTTGACACATGTAGCGGTTGTTTACTCGAAGGAGGGTCGGGTACCATGCCTAGAATATAAAACGATTGTCGTGGGGAAAATGGAAAAATGGGTTTGTCTCTCGTGAGTCTTGTCACACCATCTCAACAAGGCCGCCGTGGCCTCTCTCTCTTAGCGTTGGTCAGTGATCCGACCGCATCCCGTCCACCGGCGGAAAGGGAGGATGTGCATCGTCTCTCTGTTCGACGGTGTTGAGGCAGCTCGTCTTGATCTGCGGTACCCGCCATTCTCTCTGACCAAGCTCCGGCGCGGTAGGGCCTTCGCCACTTGCTCGCTGCCGCAGTATGGGAAGATCCCGGCTGCCGGCGCCCTCCCAGTAACATCCCGACGACCCTCAGGTACAGCTTCCTCCGGCCTTGCTCCACTGCCCATCTTCCCACGTTGCTGCATGTGGATCTTCTTTAGTTGTTTGCTTAAATCGTATCTCGGCCGGCGTACTTTCCATCTTGCAATCTCGTCCTCAAACCATTTTTGATAAACCACCATGTGCTATCTTTCCCTTTTTACATGGAACATGCTTCTTTTTTGTCGGCGTATGTGTCTTCAACTCGTGTTATTGGGCAGTAATTGTTTCCTTTGGATCTCCTTTTGCAAACAGGGCTATCCATTTTCACCTCGTTGCTATTGCGACCTTTTGGTGAACTGCACAAATCACTTTTCTGAAGAGTGTTTTGTGCAGTTCCGCCAAAATGTCACACGGGCAACGTTTTTACATTTCTGTGGGATTGCGGAAAGGGACATTGGTTTTGCTATCCTCCTCATCCAACTCCGTGCCTAATCTTCTCCAACAAGAAGTTAGTCCTAAAGAGAGATCATAGAGGTGATCGGCTTCTATTTATGTGTGTTATGTTTCATCATCTAGTTCCACTATTATTGTAATCACACTGACTGGATATCTCTGCAAACAGGGATGGTCCGCCCGATTTTAGTGGAGCTGCACAAAATGATCGGATTGTGGTGTCCTTCATACACCTCTTTTTTGTCTACAGAGCTGGGTGAAACTAGCTGCCAAGCAATGAACATTGTGCCAAGGAAATGGAGCCATGCCTACGAACAGCATCGATCAATTATATTTTTTTCTTTATTTGTACACCTTCCACTACTACAAAAAGGGCTATAGATGGAATGGCCACTAATGGCGCACCTGTGATGTGGTGCGCCATTGCTATATTCTAATGGCGCACCATGTCTCGGTGCGCCGTTAGTAGTTTTGAAAAAAAACATAAAAAAAATTGTTACTAATGGCGCACCATTGTATAGTGCGCCATTACTAATTGACATAGTAATGGCGCACCACATCCGTCGTGCGCCATTAGTATTTTTGAAAAAAAAGTAAAATAAAAATAAAAAAAATTGTTACTAATGGCGCACCATGACTCGGTGCGCCATTACTAGTAATGGCGCACTGTCCACTGGTGCGCCATTACTAAGTTTTTTTCAAAAAAAAATTCAAAAAAATATCAATTTTTTTATTTTTTTTAAAACTAGTAATGGCGCACCGTGGGTGTGGTGCGCCATTACTAGTTTAACTAGTAATGGCGCACCACCCCCAGGTGCGCCATTACTAACTTGCCCCAACACCGAATGCACCCCCCCTGTGGATCGCCTTTTCAATTCTAAAAAAAATAAAAGAAAATGATGGAAATGTCAAAAAATTAAAAGAAAATAAGTTTCCCATGTGATTTGTGCTCTAGTTGTTGGGAAAATTTACAAATATGAATTTCGACTTTATTTGCAAAATCTCTTTGGAAATTTGTAAAATGGGCATAACTTTTGCATACAAACTCGGATGAAAAAGTTTTTTATATGAAAAATCATCTACTCGACAAGTTACATCCAAATTTAACCGGAGGTACCCCGTTAAACGTTTTCAAAATCCCCAAAAACCTAACAGAAAAAAAGTTACGGGGCTTCCAAGATCTAGAGGCAAAAAAATTCAAAAAAATTCGAACTTACTAGTGGCGCACCGTGGATGTGGTGCGCCACTAGTAACAGAAAAAAAATTGGTTTTGATTTTTTTTTCAAAAAATGATACGTAATATGACCGTGAAGTTTGAAATATTTTTCAAAATTTCATCATAGTCATGAACATGAACCATGTCCTAGACATCAACAAGGTATAACAGGATTGATATGCTAGATATATCAACAAGTGCCTGTGAAGTGAGTTGTTGCTGGGGTTGGATAGAACTCTGAAGTTAAGCGTGCTTGGGCTGGAGTAGTGTGAGGATGGGTGACCTTTCAGGAAGTTTGACCACGGAGTGCGATTTGATCTGAGATTAAGCATATTGACCCAAGATTAAGCCATAGTGAACTGAGATTAAGAAAAAAACGAAAAAAAAAATTGAACAAAAAATTTTAAAAAAAAATTGAATTTTTTTTTGATTTTTTTTGAAAAAATATTGTTACTAATGGCGCACTTCTATGTGGTGTGCCATTAGTATACCATATACTAATGGCGCACTGTGGGCTATTCTAATGGCGCACCATAGGTGCGCCATTAGAAAAAAAATCTAATGGCGTGGTGCTAGTGGTGCACCTGTAGTGCGCCATTAGTAGCGAAAACAGGTGCGCCACTAGCAGCCCTTTTTCTAGTAGTGTTCTCACAACTTTGTCTTCAGTTGTGATGTGAATATTGGCGCTGATTTGCGAACCATTGAGATGCATTAGCCATGGTAGTTTCGTTTGTATTTGATGGAATGTTGTAATGAGATAATCTCGAGGCAAGACACATGAATCCTAAGTTGAAACCTTTTTTTTCCTGCGGGACCAGAGTTGAAACCTTCATAGCATCACAGTACAATTTCATCAAAATTATGCTACATATAAACAAATCCTGAAGGATTGATAGCAATGCCAGAAAGATTCACCCCGATCGTTCTGCCACAGTAGTAATGACTAGTGAGCAGTCAAATCACAGAGCCCCACCTTCGCCACAGCAAGTTGCTCGGACGAACCAACCATCATTTCTCTGTTCCTTGAATCCGCTGGTACTCCCATATTCCCAGAGTAATAAGTTGCTCGGGCGAATCAACCATCACTATATCCGCTCACGTGTGATGACCACAGGAGCTATCCATTCAGATTGCATGTTAAAAAAATAAAGGTCGATAACTAATGCGGCAAACTTTACAAAAAAACTAACGCGGCACCTCGGGCCAACGCGGTCAGATCGCATTTTGCATGAGAAATTACACACCATGTTTCATTGACAAGTGGTCCCGTTCCAACATATCAGTGAGATGACGACAAGTAGTAGGAGTATTTCCGAACGGACGTGGAGGCCGGAGCACCCCTTCGTGAACCGTGGCAAACTGGCAGTCGTCCACCGACTCTTCTCCTTTCCCTCTTGATTTGGAACTGCTGTCGCATGCTCTTCCTCTCCCTCCTCCATTTTCCGTTAGCCCTTCACCCTTTCTTCTGCCATTGTTCGATCATCTTCTCCATGGAGAGAACAGGACGGAAACGACTCCGTTATTCTTGCCACGATCTGAAAGATGACGTGGTGGAGGAACTCATTGATCGGTGCGATGTCATCACCTCGGCTAGCATGGTAGGTTCGTTCAAGCCCATTCTTTACTCAACTAATAACATCATTACAAGGAACCCAAGAGTCAAGGAGCGGTTTGATCTCCCCTATCTTCTTCGTCGTGACCCTGATGAGTGGCGCCGTCATGACAGAGGCCTCACCCTGTGCAAGTTGATGCCGCTTGATAATGATACGTATGATGTTAAGATGCCATCGCTTGAGGGCAAGGCTTGGGAAGGTGCAAATGGAGATTGGGTTGTTTACATTGGGTCCAACTGTGAGTGGGAACTTGTGAATGTGTACACTCGTGACCGGGTTCCACTTCCAAAAATCTCATGGTGACTGTCTTCTATGGAAGATAGCAATTTCTCGAGTTCCCACCCGCTCTTGGAATTACAACAACTACGAAGTTGTTGCTATCTTCGACAAGCTTGTTGCCGTCGTCGTTGGTTTGACTCGATGGACATTGCTCAAATATCAGTTTCTGTACACGCATGAGTACTATGATGCAATTCAATACGAGGGCCTTGTGTTTGCTGCCACCACTCATGGCATTGTTTTTGCATGGAATCGTTATGATTTCGGTACATTTGTCTTCCACCGTAATTATAATTGTTTCATCCACACGCATGCTGGTTAGAAAGTTTCCCTTTACTAATTAACCTTCTTCTTGTGTTTCCAAGGTCCTGTGAACATTCCACCACCTATACTTGAAAATTTTTATGACCAAGGGGGAGATGACGATGGTGATGATCACGAGCATGAGGACGAGCTGCACCCATATACTCATTGGCGCCTGGCAACTAATTCCGATGGATCACCTCTTCTCGTGTGTATACAGCCCACTGATGATGTTACTGCTAAGGAAGCAGGTGCAGTATCCCATGGTCGCACTCTCTGGACTTATTCCAACACCCGTTGCATGGTATTCAGGATGGATACTAGTGTGCTAGTGCCAACACCTTCTCCCTGGTACAGAATTGATAGTCTTGGAGAAAACTCGCTCTTCCTTGGACAAAACTATCCGATGATGGTGAAAGGCGATCCAACTGATGTTGACACAACGTTACTAGCACCATTTATGAGAAGCAACTGTGTCTATACCTCGGACATTAGCGTGGTTCCCTACCATGGTACTGATATAGTAGGCCGCTTCAGCATGGATGACCAGTCCTGCGTTGGTCTCGAGATCGACAATAGATGCCCCGTTCCGGAGAATCACTTGTGGTTCAAAGCAAGCATTTCCAACACCGAGGAATGGTTGAGTTGAAGTTCATTTCATTGCTTGTTATTTGTTGTGTGGTGAAAACTTTAGTATTTATAATGTATCCTCGTTGTTGATGTGGGTTGATGACCTATTGTATGTAATAAAATGATATGCCTATGATAAACTTACTAAATTTATGAATGGCTTTCGAGTTGCTTCTGTGAGTGAGTGGTGCGACGAGGCAAAAAAATATTTTCCGAATACATAATTGTACATGCATTGCAACAGGTTATCGGATGAGGCCAATCAACAATAGTAGTACACTATTTGTACTAGCTTCACATGCTTCGCGCGTCGTGCGGGTGTTTTTACTATAGCCATATTGTACGTAACCAGCACCTCGAATCCTCGATACTAGTACTATATAGTAAGTAGTAGGAGTAGTAGGGTGGTATGGGCCAGAACAAGCATTCACGTCCAGGAGTACGGCATACGCCACCAGCACGACTTCCATCTGACACCATATTTCTTGGAGTCCGTGCTAGAGCAATCTCTTCAACCTCATCATTTCTCTAACTCAGCCATCGCGCGGCGGGTGAGGTGGGGGTTTGCCGATAGTCGGTTTCCTCAACTGCGGTCCCACTTGTAAGGCCAACTCCAACGCTCTATCAATATATGGATGTACTCTTCTTCCCAATACAAAAACTTGCATCCATTCTACTCCCTCCGTTGCACAATACATGCCTTCTACTACCTCTGTCCTGGTTTATAGGTCCCCTTTGTAGTTTGTGTCAAATTTTGACTAAGGATTTAACTAATAAAATGTTAATGCATGTAAAAAAAATTATCTTATTGGATTCGTATTTGAACATAGTTTTCAAAAATATAATGTCTGGTAACAGGCGTAAACATTTTGTTAGTTTAATCTATGGTCAAAATTTGATACGAAATACAATGAGGACCAATAAACCTAGACGGAGGTAGTAGTTGATAAGTTGAAGCCACGAGATGTGCATCTTGGGTTAAACTATAAATAGAATCTTACTAATCTTGAGTAACTCCAAAAGCGGCCACCAAAGATCTTTATTGGATTTGTTTTTCATCGCCAGCACGTCGAGGTGAAAGATGTGCAGGTTCAGTGGGTCATCTTGCGTTTTCACTGACATGTGGGGCCGCATGTGAGCAAATAGACGATGGGCTCCGCGCGTCCGCTGGCTGGCTGAGAAGAGAGATAGAGGAGGGCTGAGCACGGACTGCAGGAAATTTGTTCTACGTAACCAGCACCTTGATATTCGCGTGTGGTTTTTTCTAGAATAAAAAAAGGAGGTACCCCAACTTATGTTACTCCCACTACGCCTAGCCTAAGGTTAGTAGGTGACCTTGCGCTTGGCTCTTCGCCTCTTCCGAAAGTCGATGGTTCTATAGTAGTGCATCTGGCAATCTGACACCAAATGAACTGCTGCATGTCCACCGCTTGAAAGCAAAAGTTTCTCCTCGTGCTGCGAGCCACCGCGCACGCGTTGGCGAGGGAGAAGGCGTAATCAAGCTTCTCGTCATTTTGCGAGTTGACGGGACACATCAAAGTTATTTACTAGTAGTACGTACTCTCTCCAAAAAAGGGCTGACCATGTCATTGCTACCATCCCGTGCTCCGTCATTGAGTACTTGCACTATTCACGTGCCATCGAGGAGAAAAAAATATTGCGTAGGTGCCATCGAAGTGCACGAATCAGTTAGGAAAAAGGGTTTCCCCCCGCTTCCCCCCCCCCTGCATGACTCACTTACGCACTGCTTATCTGATTATCTCCATTTCCTTGCATGACACGTGCACCTTGATGCTAGATGTCTCGCGTGTTGTGAAAAGGATGAACAAAGCTCACGTAAAAGAAAAGAGTTGAAGAGCATAGATTCCCGACGACCGAGGAGGAGCAAGGAACCTTGCGCATTTTCCCCTGTTTTTTGCCGCCTGCCCACCTATAAACAACTAAAAGAACATGAACTTTTCGCTAACCACTAGAAACGGTACATTAGGATGCTAAGTTGAAGATGTTTTATACTCCCTCCGTTCCCAAATATAAGTCTTTTTACATATTTCAATAAGGGACTACATACGAAACAAAATGAGTGAATCTACACTCTAAAATATGTCTGCATACATCCGTATGTTGTAGTCTATTTGAAATGGCCAGAAAGACTTATATTTAGGAACGGAGGGAGTATTTTATATTGAATTATAGATAACCACGCAACAAGTCACGCATGTACACAAGCCAACACACTAACTCCATCTGATCCAACTCATGCACATACGCGCACAGCATGGAGCACACAACGCATGTACACAAGACGTGCATGCACACATGCTCGGCGATAGAATGCACGTGAATAACACATGCATGCACACACACTCGGCGGCATGGAGGTGTGCGCCATCCGTGGCGACGTCCAGTTCGTCGTGCTATGGCGAAGCTTGCACGCAACAGCGCATACGCATCTCTTGCAGCACCTCTTTGCCGTCGTTGCTCATTTACTAGTCGGAGACGAAGACGACCGCAGCCTCGGCCTTAGAGCTAGCACCGATAGAAAAACACGCACGCTGCACGCGCACGAGCACATACGGAGTGCCCACGATGTGGTGGTGGTGCGTCCCTAGTCGCCTCTACTACTTTTGAGCACGTTGTCTATCAAGGCGGCTACATGCTAATGATGGTGTGGGTGAGATCTTCTAGGACTCAGATGATGACGAGGAAAATTATGAGACACAATGTGACGTACACCGTCAAGGTCTATGGTCATGGGGGTGCTAGTAAGTGCTTAGATGTGCTTAGAGCAAGTACAATAGAGTTGAGTCAACGGGCTATAAGGAATAAACTATAGTATATTTCTTCTTAGTTGGAGGAAAGAGAAGAGGAGAGAGAAGGTAAGCGGGCTCTTCATGAAGAGCCAGCTCTAGCACGTGCTCCTAGGCACTTTGTGAGAATGAAATGTGGGCCACAGAACAAAAAAGTAGTAGTACACTCTTTTGATCTACTATTGTACATGTTGACTATAAGATGGGCTGTAGATGACATGGCATTGGCTTATAGCCAGCAGCTGGCTATACTATTAATGCTCTTTAGATGAGGTGCTAAGTGCATTAAATGGCTTAGTAACTCAAGTCTTCAATGCATAGGTGCTTAGTTTATTGGTGCCACATCATATTTTATGCCTACGAGGTAGTCTTATCAGCTATACATGGTGGAGCACTGGGAGAGGCCAAGGCTGGTCATAGTGGGGACTAATTAGTACTGTAACATATTACCATGTTACTCTAAACATCTCTATAAACCGGAAAGGAGGGAGTAGTAACATAGACTAGTGTCATATGCAGAGTATGGGAGCACATGATATTTCCCCGTCCGGACCGATCCCAAGTTGGCGTCTCACCTTCTTGGCCCAACAAAAACCCCTCCCCCCTCCCGCGCGCGCTTCCCGCCCGGCGCCAGCAGAGCCCACCGCTCCACATTGATGGCAAGTCAGGGCGACGCGACCTCTCACTGCTTCTGCCGTTGAAGCAGCGTGCCGACCGAGGGCACCACCCGCTGCATGCCCGGCATTTCAGACCATAGTGGATATTAACTTTTAGAGCAAGTACTGCAATTAGATGACATAAGCAGGCTATAAGGATTTAAATATAGTATTTGTGCTTAGTTGAAGGAGAGAGAAGAGGAGAGAGAAGAGAAGCGGATTGTAAACGTGTAGCCGGTTGTACTCCAACATACTTTGTGAGACAAAAGGTGGGGCCATTATTAATGATATCGTATTTATACTAAAAGGACTAACGAACGCCTTAATTACTCCGTTTTTTTAGGCAAACCTTGGTGGGTCTATTATTGACTTTTATTGAGCTCTTATTGACTTGGACGTGGGGTTTGGGGGCCAAAGGCCTACTATTATACTCGCACGACCGACCTGACATGCTCTACCCTAGCCACCGCTATATCATATGGTTTCGCACCGTTCCAGATCTTAGCGCCGCCACACAATTCTTCTCCAGCCCTCCTTCTGGCGTGCACCGCGAGAAGGGACAGCAGTCCTCCAAACCCCGCCTTTCGTGATCCTGTACGGGAGAGGGGCGATCAGGTTTTTGGGGAGCACACTACTGTGACTGCTACCAGTGACGACTTCCTCAATGACAACCTTCTTCCCAGACCTCGGTAACCTCTTCATCAATGACATGAGTGACAACATCAACCACATCGGTTCTGTTCCCGCTGTACAGTATGTGATTCTGTCCTCCTGGTTTAGTCCGCATCATTACTTTGATGTTTGCAATTGTCATCATGATTTATTTACTGCTGATTCGGATTAAATCTCATACTAAATTGCTCATATATTCAACAATCCAATCCAAAAACCTGATCACAGGCAATTTACTCTGAGTGGTTTTGCTGTGCTTTTGTAGCCACCTACTTCTAAGGGGGTGCAAAATAAAAGGTGGCGCACAAGAGCAATATATTGGTTTCAGATCATGTACTGCTATGATGCCCCTAAGGGTAAGCATGAGGGCGATCTTAATCCTACACAGCAGGAAGCTTTTCAGAACATGGATACCCTCTTTAAAGCCGCCCTGCTGAGTGTTCTTGACAATTCCATTGTGGATTCATATATGTCGTTTGACAGCGGCAAAGACATGTGGGGTGCACTCGAGGCCACGTTTGGGCCCTCAGGCGCTGGCAACGAGTTGTATGTCATGGAGCAATTCTGTGACTACAAGATGACTGATGAGCGCTCTGTTGTTCAGCAGACTCATGAGATACAACCACTCTCAAAGGAACTTGAGTACTTTAAGTGTGTGTTGCCGGACAAATTTGTTGCTGGGACCATCATTGCCAAGCTTCCAACTTCGTGGAGTGATTTTGCTACTTCTCTAAAAAACAAGAGACATGAGTTTTCTGTTTTGGATCTCATTAGCACTCTTGATTTTGAGGAGAAGGCGGGAGCAAAAGACACACGTGCTCAGGTTGCTGAGGGAGCTTCTAGTGCCCACATGGTACACAAGAAGAACTTCCAGCCCAACCAGCCCCAAGACAACAAGAACAAATCTCAGGGGAAAGGCAAGTTTGATGCAAAGAACAAACAAGCCATCACATTCTACCAAATTCAAGAAGAATTTTCATAACGGGAAGGGATACAAACCTCAATTTTGGTAGCACCGCACAAAATTTATATGGCTGCATCTACCTACTGTCAGCTAACCTCATGGTGCTCCAGGTATTCCTACATTCATAACTAGGTACAACGACCACCGCAAGATGAAATTAGCTTATTCATATGTTAACTTGCTGAATGCAGTGTGGAATGATCCTGTCATCTGTGGAGGGGGAAACAAGCAGTGCAACCGAAGGTGGAAATCAACCAAGGACTTATGAAATTATATGTAATCTTCCTCAGGCAGGTCAGTATCCCCTTCATCCAAATGATCGTGTTTTGTCATGCCGAGCTATTGATATGTGCTACTGTTTTGCAACACCGTTTAAGTATAGCTACTGTTTTCCTATCTTTTCAGATTCAGGACAATGAATATGATATCAGGGGAACTGCACAATATGGACCCATGTTGAGTCATCTCTATTGCCTCATGTGTTTGCTGCAAATGTGTCAGCATCAATTGCAAGATGAGGCCCTTTGCTTAGAGAAGCATCGAGCCATGTTGAGTCATCTCTATTGCCTCATGTGTTTGCTGCAAATGTGTCAGCATCCATGTGCTCGCAACATTGAGTAGAAACAAGCATGCCTAGGAAATTAATGCATGCACAGGGAGGCCCTTTGCTTAGAGAAGCATCGACCGATTTTCTTTATTTCCACTCCTTCTCACAGCTTTGTATATTGGTTATAGTATGGTGAATCATTGAGATGCATAGACATGCTGAACTTTTGTTCTTCTCAATGTTAATTTAATGTGAGTGTCTACATCCAGTACCGCATCCTCTAATTTAGTGGATGCATACAGACAAAATAAATCTCCTTAATTTACTCCACAACCACCCTATTAAATAGGCCTAGTAACAAACCAGGCGCATGCAGTGGCCGGCGGGCACATGCATCCTGCATGCATGGCCAGTCAGCCAAGCCCATGCGCCAGCTCCAATGCAGCAACGCAAAAGAAGAGAGCGGTTCTTGGCAAAAAGCGAGTAGTTAGTGCAGCGGGCCATATAAACACGAACAGCTCGCTCTCCCGCTTCCGTTTCCCCACCCAATTCCCCCCGCTCCCCAATCTTCCTCACTCGTACAGAAAACCTCGCTCACCTTCTTTCTCACTCGTACAGAAAACGCCTGCTCCTCTTCTTCCACTCCTACAGAAATCCCCAGCCCTCCTTCTTCCCCACTCGCACTGCCAACAGGCTCGTCTCTGGCTACTATGCTCAAACCCGTGAGCTCGGCGCGACGCCCATAAGGAAAATGGAGTCGGCTGGCCCCAGCGCCAAGAAGATGAGGCTCCCGCCAGCGGCGGTGCCGGTTGTAGATCCCGCACCCGGTAGTGCGGGG